>NC_136009.1:7767177-8067177 GCF_048128805.1 Centroberyx gerrardi
AAAATAAATAATACACAGTGTCCACTGACTTTTCTTAGCTTCTTCTCTCCCTTAAGTTTCATTGTTGTTTTTCTAAAGCATGATGGGTACAGTTCAAGCACGTTAAATAGCGTTCACTTGTCCATGCGTATTATTTCTTGAACATTTCACCAAGTGGCTACACCAAGTTGGCCTGAGCCAACATGGCTGACAACATGCAGATGAATAATAGCCTATATAACTCCTTAATCAGATGCTGCATCCTCTCAATGGTTGTTTTTATTTCCCACCGAAGAGCACACGAAAGCTAAAGTCAGATCTCCGACTAGTGCATCCGACGTGCACATGAATGCGCCACGATACCGTTTTCATTTCCCCGCACCTTCGGGTGCTGACCCGGGCTTCGAGCAGCACTCGCAGCAGGGTGCTCGGGCCCGTACTTGAGGTGAGCCAGGCGGAGCGGGGTTGAAGGGCGAGCGCCGGCCTTCGTCTCCGGCCGTGACTGAGCATCTCGCCACGGCCGTTTAGTATTCAGCGGCAGGAGCGTGGAGAATGCAGAGGGCCGGTGCGGAGCGCACAGGGCCCGCTGCTGCTGCTCCGCCCGCCCGGGTCGCGCCGGGGATTAACCCCGACGCACCTCCTTACCGGGCGATCGGGGCGCGCTGCGTACTCCCTGCCACTCTCAGGCCTTCGGGTCAGGGGGAAGAGATGTGATAACTATGGATAGGCCCGCACACTCTTCGACACACACACACACACACGGATGCAACCATGCATGTGCAAACACTACATTTTTCTCTACCTTTCTCTCTCTCTCTCTCTCTCTCTCTCTCTCTCTCTCTCTCTCTCTCTCTCTCTCTCTCTCTCTCTCTCTCTCTCTCTCGCTCTCTGTTTTCTCCGTTTCTCTCCCTGTCTGTTTCTTACGCACACTTACACTTAGAAAACACAGATAAAAGTGTGTTCAAATTGTAAATACACACACTTTCTGATATGCTCTATACGGTCTAATGTAGTTATCACACAATCAGCTCAATCTAGTTTTGCATTGCAACCTTTATTCGCTCATTTTGCACGTTCATTAGACTGTTTCGACTTCAAAGTATGAAATTTCTATGCGAGAATCTCTAATATCTCTGAGTAGAATACACTTAAATGTCATTCTCCTGTGATAAAACTGAAGCATATCCCACACAAAGCCTTCAGGTAAATGATTTCCTGACCTTTTTAAACCAAGGGGGGGGGAGAAAAAAAGACCGACCACACACACACACACACACACACACACAGAGGCATAAAGGGCCCATGCATAATGTCCAATTTACTGTGGCGGCTCTGGAGGTTGGTCATTTCTCACATATTATTATTAGATTACGGCTGTCGAGCACTTAAGCCTCTGCTCTGCCCCTTTCCGCTTGATTAATAGGAGACGACTGTAAATACAAATATTTCATAGCTGCCTTGTAAAAGAAAAGAAAAAAGAAAAAAGCGGCAGAGCGCAACACACACACATAAAAACATAAGCACACACACACACACACACAGAGCTAGATCTCTGTCAAGACTAAGCCCAGTAAAAAAAATTGCTCTTCTCTCCTTTTTCTCTCTTTCTTTCACTCGTTCATTTGAGGAATTAACTGGATTGTCACTGAGTGGGTTAGGATAGGATATTGGTGTGTGTGTGTGTGTGTGTGTGTGTGTGTGTGTGTGTGAAGTGTTGTGAGACAGCTTTATGGACAGACAAAGTGTCCCGTAATGTTACCGTCCTCTCCTCCTTTTGAGATGTTTACCCTTCCTCCTTCCCTCTCCTCCTCCCTCCTCTCCTCCCTTTTCAATCACTCGCTCTTCCCTAACTCCTCTTAACGTCTCGTAAACATTAACTCTAATCAGTGGAAGGGATTTTATAGACAAAGTCAGGCAGGTTACAGTCATCATCAGTGACGTGTGGCGCTCCGCAATAACACTCGCTGAATTCTCCAAGGGTAAAGATTCCCCTTTTCTTTTCTTTTATAAAGAAAAGGATTTTTTTTTTTATACAGAAATAAAGCTTGGATTTTATACCCTTGGGCATTCTAAGAGGGTGTATGCAAGATGAAAAGAGTCATTCATTTTTTTTAAGATTTTAGGATGATATTTTTGGTGGTTTGTGATTGGTAATAAATGTATATTTGTTCTCTTTTCTTCCCTTCTCTTCTCTTCTCCTCCTCTTCTCTTCTCTTTTTATCTCCTTTTCTCACTTTTTCCTCCTCTCTGATCTCCTTGCCTCTTATTATTTCGATTGGTCATCTTCCTATCCTCTCCCCTTGGTTTCTTTTCTCTTTCCCCAATTTCTATCCCTCTCCTCTCTCTCTCTCTCTCTCTCTCTCTCTCCCTCTCTCTCTCTCTCTCTCTCTCCATCTCTCTCTCCAGTCGTTGCTGTTGTCGGTGCACATCAAGCGTGAGGGCGAGTCTCCCGTGGTCTCGCCTCTGTCCTCCGAAGACGCCCACCACTCCGACAGATACCAGGTCACACACGCGCACGCTCACACACACACACACACACACACACACACCACACACACACACGCGAATGACGTCAGTCTAGGTCGATTTGGTCAGTTAGGTCGCTTCTTATCCCACATGAATTTAGACTGAAGTGAAGAGTATTCAGTGGAACTTTATTTTTCTTTATTTTCACCTTCTTTTCAATTCTAAAAAGTGCAATACTATATACTGTTATACAAGGTCAAAGGTCAAGCACAGTATGTGTACACAGCCACTCAACTTAGTATCATCACATAGGGTCTGAATACTTTTATAGTCAATATAAGCACGCTCACTCTATTCCACTATATAGCCCTAGCCCTCTCCACTAATTAGCCTGCTATCTATTGCTATGGCATCTGTAAGATTCGTCCAAGTGGTAATAATCCCAGCACACACACACACACACACACACACACACACACACACAAAAACATCCTTGACACATACGCTACCCATTCTGACAGAGATCCCAGCTGTCCAGATTAGCTCTATGGATGTAAACTGCCTTAAGGCAAATGTATTTCTCACCACCAACACTTTGACAGCTGTTATTAAGAGACAGAGCAGAACGCCACTCATTCTAGTTGTATTTTCCTATGTTCTGGTATAGGGATTTCAACTGGAATACACCAAGTTTTTGGAAAGTCAATTTACCTGATGAGAAGAGAGAGCATAGACACCAAAATCATCCATGTGTCCCCAGCGGATCATTCGCTCCGGTGCTCCATGCTAACACTTTAGCATGCACTATGTTGAGTGATAATAGGCGATTAGCATTTTAACTCGATATAGCTGATGTAGCCAGGTTTATTTTTGGAACTGATTAAGGTGAGCAACTGTATTCATCCGCTGTGCAGTGATTTTTAGCAGCACACAGTCTCCCATTGCCCACCACCTTAAAAACAGAGAAAGTAGTCCCTGCTAGTACGCTATTTTTGTATGATATTTGTATAAATTTTACAATCACCTACACAAAACTGCGTGACTTAGCATCATTTACGATTACTTACGTTTAGCTTTAGCTGCTACAAGTTCTCTTTTTCTCCCTTTTGAGATAATGCTAGTCGCCTACTATCACTCAACATAGTGTATGCTAAAGTGTTAGCATGGAGCACTGGAGCCAATGATCTACCGGGGACACATGGATGATTTTGGTGTCTATGTTCTCATCACTTAACTGTTAAGTTGACCAATCTCCCCAAAATTTGCTGTATTCCTTTAAAGCCACCACCCCCCTCTTCTTCTATCTCTTATATTTGTCAAAGTTTGCTCTGGTGGGGTTTAATCCTCATGGCCGTGATGTATCACCGGGTTAAGTGGGTTTCCCCCCTTTCACCATAAAATAAGAACTATTAAGTCCATGCAGACGTTCCATCCATACGTTCAGGATGACACAGCTCATAAAGGGCTTATAGCGATAAAGTAGATTTTCTCATTAAGTGAAACTGCTGAAATCACCTTATATTATACAAATGATTAAGTCAATGGCGATTCCCTTTACCACCCGGAAAGTGTAGCGTAATGGAAGACTCTGCCATCTTCTCCCCCCCGCTGTCAGTCTGTCTCAGTATTCTTTCTCTCTCTACCTCTTTCCTTGTTCTAAAAACCTGACCTATCCCCAGCCATTTAGCGAGTGTATCATAATGATTCGGTAGCGGCGGTATAACTCAAGTGTCGGCACTCGGGAGCGAGGGGGAAAAGAGAGGGAAGGAATGTGGAAGAGAAGAGGGTAGAGGGAGGGAGGGAGGGAGGGAGGAGAGAGAGAGATGGAAGTTGATGGACGACGGGGGCCGGATTGAACCGCTGCCTGCTCACTGTTACCGTGTCAGAGAGAGGGCACCCGCAACAGTGACTGGATGCTTCAGTCAGCACATAGCCAAAGACACGCAGGCTCCTGGGTTTGAATCCCAGTGGAGGGGGAGGGGGGGAGGGGGGAAAAAAGAGAGAAAACTTGAGGTGCACATTCTGCAAGCCAGAGAAGAGGAAAGGAAGGAGGAATCTGACCTCCCTCAATGTATTCCACAAAGCTATATTTCTTAATGATAAGGCCATTATTTTTAATGATACCCCGGGGGTCCTGCTGGACCACCCAGGACCCCCAAAAGTCCCAGATTCACATGTAGATAAATGTATAATTTCATTGTAAATTTGCACGCATAATTCTAAAACATCCTGTGGCACACCGCAAGTGCATAATAAGGACTTCAATTTGATTTGTAATAGCCACAAAGCAAAAGTTTAAAAGTGTTTTTCATTCTTTGATCTTGTTTTCCAGCGCTTTGAAAGATGATATTTCATGCTATAACATGAAATACTTGTATGTAATTTGCAGTGATTACACACTAGACTAGACAGTAAAGTCTCATAAGGATTCTTGGAGTCTATGCATGTAATTTGTAAACAAGCTTCTCTATTACTATTTGAAATGTACCAACTATCTGATGTAGTTTGATTCCCCATAGCACTTTGTAGTGCTTTTATAAATATTATTAGATTGGTTATATATTTATATATTGTTTTAAATGTCATAATAACTATTTATTAGTAGTAGTAGAAGTATTTTTTAGTAGTATTAGTATTATCATAACTCATATACTGAATCTGAAAGGGAGAAGACCATTTTAACACCTCATCCAGTGAAACCCGCTGCTTCCCCCTAGCGGCCCAAAGTGGGAACAGCACCCCTCCCTTCCGCCTCCAGCCCGGGTCACATGACCAAAACAAGCCAACATGGCGGCGGACATGAGTGTCTTCGCCGATACGGGCGCCACTTTCAATCCATTTCCATCCGTTTAAAAATATAGACACAAGCTTGTATTTACAGTAATGTAGAGTATCGGGAGACACGCGGGACTAGTTGGCACAAGTGAGTTTTAGCGGCTGCTACAGCGGCTCTGAATGGCAAGTTGTCAGCCCACTCATGGAGGAGGTGCAAAACAAGAGAGAAGTAGGTTTTGTTGTTTACTCTCCCTCAGTCTCAGCAGACAGCCGTCCACCATCCACTGCAATCTCACTCTGAGGAGTTACATTTGTACCTGTAAGCATATTATAATGTTTCCTCAATATCTAACGCACATTTCCTCCTCTTTCCTTTCTTTCTATTTGCAGACGTTTTTACGAGTGCGGGCAAATAGGCAAACAAGATTGAATGGTATGTACACACATCATATATCACGATTTAAGTAGCTTAATGATACTTAATATTGCACATTATGATACTTAATATGTTTTTCATGTGTTTTATTTTGTATAGGTGTGTATTATGAGTGTATTACAAGTGCTATACACAGGCTTCATGGGATTTCTGGGGGGGGGGGGGTACTTTTGACTGAAAAGTCAGGAAAATTTACATATTGCCTGGAAAACAACTTCAACTCACTTCATAACAATCTACTGGCATGTATTTTGTAGCTTGTTTAACACACGGTGACTATAATTTTTATTATGCCACAAGAAGGCCAGGTAGGGTTTACCAGGTGTATTGAACATAGGACTTCAAACACTTTTTACTTCTGTCAAAATATATTATTGCTGATAAATCATTTAAGAAATAAGATATGAAAAGAGTCATTCTTTATTTTGAAGGAAAATGGGTCATATTAGATAATGAGCAGGCCCTGGCTAGCCCTGTTTGTCCTTGTTGTGGAGACATTTTGTCCTGTAACAGCTTTTCTGGCTAAGATGGAACAAGCCGTGAATTTATCACAGTCATGGAAAGCCACCAGAGAAACACAGAGACAACTTTATACCCACCTATCAGGCTGATTGACACCCATATATAGGATAGGAGGATTCCGCTGTAACCAGATGACAGGGAAAGAGAAAGTGAAGGAGAATTGTACCCCGTTTGTTAATAAAAAAAAACTAGAATTATAAGATCCATCCCGCTTATTTCAGCGTGAAGTTAAAGAAAACGGTGCTCTAACTTCCTACCCTTCCCTTTTGTTAATTTTCCATAAATCGATTCAGTGATAATACCTATCCATGGCTCTACTAGTCCGGTCCCTTTCCTTAGGCTTCATGCTGAGAACCCAGATGAGTCTCTCCCTTGTATTGAGAGAACATCGCACCAAATTCCATGCAAGATGCTGGCATTTTAATGTGGTCTTGCTTATCGGCAAACGTACATACATCATAGAACATCACGCAACCTTTTCCAAGTAGTTAGGATGTACAGGTACAAATTCAAGTGATCCACCAAGCAGCTGCTATTTCAATAAAATCTCAACTCTTGCACCTGGTTTTGTTGTTATTCCTTCATCTTTTAATATTCCTATTTCTGATGGAAGAAAATGTAGTCCTTACTGCCCCACACGGTTGCTAATAAGCTTCTTAAATTAAGTCCACAGTAACAAGTGAAACTGTCTCTTAGGCTTCAGAGCCTCTAGCCGGCCTCCTAAATGGTAAATATGGCAAATCTCCTTAACACTGGCCACAATCCATAGTCCCTAGCTGCTTCTATATTTGGGTTAGGACCTAAAATGAGTCGCAGGCTCCAGTCCGATGGCTCCCAAAGTTATGTGACAGGAGAAGCACTGTGTTTTCATGAGCCTGGGTCTATAGATAAGAGACTAAATTTCTAACATGGGCTCCATGCTGAACCACTGATATAGGCTGAGCATCTCTAATAAGCCCCATGTTATTTCACACATATGCTGGTTTTGTCAGCTGTATCTCATCTGTCCCTAATTGCCCTGGAGTATTTTTTTTTGCTATATTACTAAATATATAATTTTCGCCCCTCTTAAGTTTTAGTGAGAATACCCAACACTTCTCCTTCAAGCCTCCCCAGTTACTGAATGGGTGTAAACTGAGAAAATCTAATATCAATATATTTATAATGTTGCTCTGTTTTTACCCATCGACTGATATTACGGTGATTGTTGCCTCTGTTACGAGACATTTACTGTTTCCTGACACGCCGATAACCCGCCGTTTTTCAGTCGGAGCCCGTGACAAGAGCCGGTGAAGACTTAGTTTAAACTTCGCCCTCCATTACTTTCCCTCTGCCCTCATGTGGAACCGGGAATCGTTCTCGTGGGGGTGGGAGGGGGGGTGGGGCGGGGGGGAAAGAGATCCCTGCCGGACCTAATTAGCGGCCCTTTCCTCTCTCTATTTAACAACGCCCCCCTCGATTAGCGTCAGGGGAGAATTGGCAAAGAGGAGGAGGCAGTTTCTCTCTCTCTCTTTAACCCTCCCTCCCTCCATCTTCTTCCCCTGCAGTTATGGCATATTGCCTCATGTCCTCGCTTTCTCCTCCTCCTCCTCCTCCTCCTCTCCCTCCATCCCTCACCGGGGTCCCTCTTGGCCTCCTCTGCTTTCCCAGCCAGCTAAAAATTAATGTCCCCGCGCGCCATTTGCAGTTAAGAAAAAACGACAGAGACTCGGGGCACAATGGCCGGCTGTTCTGCTCTGTTAAATTTCTAATTATATGTGTGTGTGTGTGTGTGTGTGTGGAGGGAGGAGAGAGGGGGGGGGGTTAGCTGTGACAGGAGCGAAGGAGAGGAAGGGAAGCAGAAATAGAGAGAGAGGGTGGCAAGGATGGAGAGAGAGGGGAGGGGATGAGAGGGGAGATTGTTCTGTCACGTCGGGCTCTCGTCATTTCTTTCTTAACACATGTGGGAAGGCGGCAAGTTCAGGCCGGCCTCTTCTCACATTACGCTTCCAGACTATGTAGAGAATTGAGAAGAGGGGGCAGGCCTAATGGGGCCGCTCTATTGCGTTGGAAATAATCAGATCAAGGGACAGATATCTGATTTAAATCCGTTTATCTCCCTTGCCTTGACACCCGAGCCCATGAACACATATTGCTGCTTTGGTGGGCCTTGTTTTGGGCCCAAACACATAGTTTGAGCAGCTCCCACAAGCCCTTAACTGGTGAAATACAGTGACACAGTTTAATTTCTCATAGCTAATTGGGTTTGTGTTTGATTAGTTTGATTATACCGTATGTAGGCTGGTTTCCATGAGGTTTCTCGCTGTATCCCCAGAACGACAAGACTCCTTGCCGCTCATTAGTTCATTTAGATCACTTGGAAATGTTTTACTTTGTTTTAGAACATTTCCCTACACACTCTAGTCTGTGGTTCATCTTAGAAATGTTGTGGTTGTATAAATCAAACCATCCTGGTGTTTAACGTGGAAAAAAGACGAAAGTTCACATACTCTATGTGAGGCTGTGTATTCTGTTTCGTTGCTAACCATCTCTCTCTCTCTCTCCCTCTCTCCCTCTCTCTCTCCATTCCAGCCCGTATAGGGAAGATGAAGAGGAGGAAGCCTGAGGATGGGGGCCAGGTATGTCCGCTGTGCAGCGCCCCATTGGCTGGGAGCGAGGAGGAGATGAGTAGACATGTGGAACAATGCCTGATCCAGGTAGTACAATCCGGGCCCAGACCCCCGCCTACCGCCAGCCGGACGGCCTGTCAACACCTCTCTTCCTGTAGATGCTGTCCAAGTCACCTCTTTGCTTCCCGTAGATACCGACCAATAGCATCTGTAGTTCCTCTACACATCGACCAATTACTTCTTTCCTTTCTGTAGATGCCAGTACTGCGTTCACATCATATGGGAATAACCGTCAGAATGACTTGACTGTAAAAAATTACCGACCTGAAAGTGTTCACATGTTCAAACTCGTTTCAAGTAGTGAAATATAAACATATAACTGAAATTTTTGGTAGACTTTGGTTGCTGTTAATCAGCTTTTTCAGCATCAGTTTAATAGGCCAAGTTAGTTTGCACATACAAGGAATTTGACATGACTTTTTCTCACTGAACACACATGAACTCAGTGATACATTTGAGGTCATATTTGACAGCAAACTTTGTAATGTCAACCAAAAATCCAGCATGTAGTTGCGATCATAATGACTTAGGCGATGAACATCATTCATTTTATTGGTTTTATTTGAAATAAATATATCATTCCCTACAGTTGTTTACATGCATTTACATGCACCTGAAGTTTGACAGTAACAGTATTTTCAAATAGGAAGCTCCTATCTGCCGTTTTTCCCATATGACATGAATGCAGCATATCCAGTGGCATGTAGTTCCTGTAGATGCTGACCATTCTCCTCTTTATCTTGTGTAGATCTCAACCAGTTGCGTCTATTGTTCCCATAAATGCCGACCAATCACGTCCATAGTTCCTGTAGATGCCAGCCAATCAGGCTCTGCTTCCTATAGATCTTCTACAAGTTCCCTCCTCTCTCTGTTTTCTAGCTGTCGGTCACCAATCATCACCTTTCTACCAGTCTACCAGTCGCTCTACTTTCCCGTTCAATCACCTTCTTTCTTAGTGTAGACCAATGACAACTCGTCTCACTGCAGATGCCCGCCAATCACCACCCGTCTTCTATCTCACCTCACTGATCTCTATCCATCACACTAGCTGTAGAGCCACTAACCTCCTCTAGATCAACCACTTCTAATAGTAAACTAATGTTGTAAGTTGTTGATAAATAAATATTGTATATAAATAGAAATTATTAAGTAAATGCATATTAATATTATAAATATTCTATTTAAGTGGTACTTTTTGTTTTGAAACTCAATGAATATACAGTATATGGAAAAACTACCTGTGGTACTGTTTTTGCCCATTTTGTGTGTGATTTTGCTTGGAATAACGTGTACGTGTGTGTGTGTGTGTCAGCGCGAGGGTGCGTTTGGCGAGGACGACTCTGTAGACATGGACGGAGAGAACGGGCGGGGCTTCGAGGAGTACGAGTGGGCGGGGCAGAAGAGGATCAGAGCCACCGCGCTGCTGGAGGGAGGCTTCAGAGGTATACACACACACACACACACACACACACATACACATGTAGACAAAGACAGCACAGTACACACACTCACAGACATGCACATAAACACTTTATTCTTTCACACACATGTAGACACACACGATGCATACTACACAATGCTAGTTTTGTTTTAAACTGGCAATTACAGTGTAGAGGCTGGCAAACAAGTCTCTCTCTCTCTCTCTCTCTCTCTCTCTCTCTCTCTCTCTCTCTGTCAATATCTCTCTCATATCTCTCATCTCTCTCATCTTGACAACAGAAGTGTCAAATGGTTTCAGCGCTGGTCTGCGTGTGTGTGTGTTATGCTGCTATGTTTTGTGTTGATGTAGTTGTCCAGTCCTCTTACTGGTTCTAGATGGCTGTCTGACCCGTCATGGCTCCATGGTCATGTCCGTTCGCTCATTCGTTCATTCATTCGCTTGTTGTTTCTTTCTTACTTTCTCTTTTTCTCTCTGTCTCTCTCTCTCTCTCTCTCTCTCTCTCCACCCATCCATCACTCCCTCTGTCCCTGTCCGGTTGCAGCAGTGTTAGTTCTGTGAGACCGGGGTTGAGTGCGACTGGGGAGCCATAATGGTGCCGGCGGTCTGGTGGCGGTCCGGGTTGGCTTGAGGTCGGCCCGGCCCGGCCCGGCTCGGCCCCGCACAGCCCTCTTAGCAAGGGGAAGGAAAACACATTTAGCTGGGCAATTGACCCGCTGGTCGCCACTGTGTGTGTGTGTGTGTGTGTGTGTGTCTCAGTGTGTGTGTGTGTGTGTGTGTGTGTGTGTGTGTGTGTGTGTGTGTGTGTGTGCCCAGAAATGCAATTATAGAACTGGACCGGAGAGCTGGTCACTGGGGAGCACAGCGGCTGCTCTCTGACACAAACACACCCACAATGCTCCCACTTCTCTCTCTCTCTCTCTCTCTCTCTCACCGTATCTTTTTCCCATCCGTTCTCTCACATTCTCTCCATTTTTTACTTTTCCCCCAACTTTTTCTTCCCCTTGTGTTTGACAAATTTCACTCTCCATTTTTTCGCTGCCAGAGCTGAGTAGTAAAGTGTTACATTGGCTTTACTGCGTTTCCAGGAACGAGTAATGTCACAAACTACGTGGGTCTCAGTAATAACTATTAAATATCGGATTGAAGTTGAATTCTTTATAGTTAGCTGTCTCCCTTTTTCAGATGATGCGAGCACGCTCTGAGTTAACTCGACCTATATGAACTGGCTTGGATAAGAAGTGGTGTTAAAGTTGACTTTCTTAGGGTGGAAGTATTCCCACTGCTTTGATTTTTTCGAGCAAAATGATGACAAGAACATTGGACATCAACGCTGTTTTGGGGAGGGGAGGAAAGCCAGATTTTTTTTTTTCTAAGAGGATGGATGTAAAGGATGCAGTTGCCAAGTTTGGGCGGTTAACAGAAAAGTGAAAGAACATGTAGTATAATGAAACACTGCTCCCAGGATGTAGTAACTAAAGTAATATAATTGATTTTGAAATGAGTAAGTAATAAGTAATATATTGCTTTCTTGAATAAGAAGCTTAAGTTGAACCGCTTTTCTCCGAACGAAAGATGGAACATATAACGAAATATATTCTTTTGTTTTTCTAATGGTTGGAATACATGCGGTTAAATGATTCAAACTGCACAGAGCATTTCAGACCATGCATACATTTTCATTTTGCATTTAGAGTAAGCTTTGTCCAGCATTGACGACACATTTCAATATTCTGACCAGCTCAGTCTCCAGGGTGGCCTCTATTACTGTGACGCTGAGACAAACAAGTCTCTGTAGTGCATTCTCTCCATCTCTCTTGCTTCAGATTTGTGTGTGTATGTGTGTGTGTGTGAGGGAGGGAGAGAGAGAGAGAGAGAGAGGCAGGCCATCGAGATGTGCGCAGATGGAGGTAAAGAGTTGTTGTCGTCTCTAAGAGGCTCTTTCAAACTCTCTCGGCTCTGCCTCCGCTTTCATCTGCCTCTCCTCCTCCTCGCCTCCCCCCCCTCTCTCTCCCTGTTCGATCTGTTGTTAAACACACACATGCTGAGGCTCACCTGCTCCTCTCTCTATCTCTCTCTCTCTCTCTCCCCCTCTCTGAAAGCCAGAGAGAGGAGACGAGACAGATCAATGTTGAAATCTCGACTAAACCGCGTAAAAGAGCAGGGGGGGGGGGTGTACCAGCCTCCCCGTCCCTCCATCCGTCGGTTCATCCGTCCTTCCATCCCTCGTTCCCGTCGTTAAACGAGCAGACAGGACCCTTCTGCCGCGCTCTAATAGGGCACCTTGTGATGTGACACAGATAACAGAGGTGGCCCGGGGAGAGCGACTTGAAACACGCCACACACACTCACACACACACACACACACACACACACACACACAGAGGTATACGCGCGCCCGGCAGAAGGCTCAGAAGGTGGATTTTGTCTTGAAAGCTCCTCAGTGGTTCAAACACACACACCGCTGCTGAATCCAGCCGGCCCTCGAGAGCCAACCAGCCAGCCAGACGGATGTAGAGATGTTGCAAGGAGGTGGGGGGTAGGGGGGTGGTGGGTGGGGGTGTCTCTCCAGCCGGCGGGATAAAGAGAGGGCCTATCCCTCTGTGAAGTGCCACCATCCTTCCCTCCCTTTGAGAGCGCGAGGAAGAAAAGGCAAGGGGGGGGGGGGAGCGGCGGGGCCCTTTCAAGGCAGAGGAGAAGGAGGGGAGGGGGGAAAAAAATCGAACAAGATCACTTTATGATTCAACTCTGCGTGCGCGAGGTGGAGACTTCCCCGTGTCTCGCACCGGCTTAGCCAGGTTGAAAGCGCCGCCATGGCACAGACGGAGAGATCTCTTTATCTGGCTAGTGGGCTCGCTGTCTGTCTGGCTGTCTCTCCCTCTCCCTCTCTCTCTCTCTCTCTCTGTTTGTCTGAGGCGGAAAGTAACTGGCTGTTCGTTTATAACTTTGCGGGGGGAACTTTCGAAAGTCTATACTCGAGCAATAAGCCGCGAGAGGCCACGCTTTACAGTCACTTCAGAGCAGCCAAGAGGAGTTGTAAGGCACAGCGGAAATCGGCAGGAGAAAGGATGCAAATGTTGAGTTAATTAGATCTTTACCTCCCACCGGCAATAAAAGTCTTGAAGAGTAGCCAAACAATGAGCTAATGAGTTGGCCCATTCATATTTACATTAACTGTTATGTGGTCACCGTGTTTATCAGGTGTGTTACAGCTGCCTCAAATGCGTCTCAGCCAATCAGGACTGATATTTTTCATGTTTAGTAATCGATTAGCATTAGGGAAAAAGGTTCAGAATGGCAGCTTCATCCCTTCAATCATCTTTATTGGCCTACGCATTTCATGTCATTTCGTCATTTTCGTTTGAAGTACACTGCAGTAATCCATATTTAAGCAAGCAATCAATACTATAACAACAATAAGTAAATACATGTAAGTAATCCATACTTCTCACTCTTACAGTCTCCTCAACATATTCAGACAGATTTTTGGCTGCATATGCTTATATAACCCCAAAAATGTATGTTCTATTTTATGATTTTAGTTTGTACTTTTTCCCTGCTGTATCCAATTATTATTTGCTGCAGCAGTGGCCCACATTCCCCTCATTAGTTTCATTTTATCTTGATGTGTTTCATAATGTCAGTTTGACTTGCGTTTCTCGAGTGTTTTCTCCTGCTTGTGGCTAATGTTACAGCGAGATCTTGAGAAGTTTTTACTGATCTGTTTTTGCTAAAAACAAAAATCCCGGACAGCGCAAAATCTAACTGAAGTCATTGTTTTACTTTGTAACAAAAGAGTTCACCCTTCCGCCATCAGCGTAGTCACAGAGAGACAGACAGAAAGGCAGGCGGGCGGGCAGACAGACAGATCCTGAGTCTTGATAGCAGGGCGTCCTTAGAGAGGGACAGAGCGACAGAAGAGGGGGATTATGGCTGGTTGAGATGGCCCAAGGGGATGGAGGAGAGGAGAAATCTCTGCTTTGTAAACGGACTTCAAAGATGGCCGTCTCATGTCTTTGTGTCTGTGTCCCTTTCCCCATCTCTCTCTCTCTCTGACCTGTAAATGGCAGAACGATAGCGCGATGACCTTTGACACCCCTCCTCTCTCGCTCTTAGGGGGTCCCGATAATTGCTATGGCAACAGGACGCCGCCGAGGTCGGTCGATTGGTTGATCCGGGCTGTCAGTCAGTCTGATGAGGCCTTTGATCCTGCCTGCCTCTTCAGATCTGTACTTGTAGTGTTGTCGCTTTAGGGCAGTCGCCACGGCGACATGTATGTAGATTGGGTGTCCCCCGCGTCGCTGTCATGAAGCGTGTAACTCGGAAAAGAACATGTGTAGTTAGCGTGTTAAGAGTCAACGATATGCAGGAGATAGCTATGGTAATGAGACAGACCGGGAATGCCATTTAGGAGTTGGAGTGTGTGTGTGTGTGTGTGTGTGTGTGTGTGCATTGATCCCGTCCTATCTATCAGAAAAGAGGTGAAGCTGCTCATCGAACAAGGCTGGTACACGAAGAGAGGGGAGGAGAGAGAGAACTAGTGCTGCATGAATAGAGAACATTAAGTAGAGAAGAAAAAATAGAGATAAAGAGAGAGGGAAAGAGAAGTAAAGAAGCCAACGGTAAGAAAAAGTGAGGGATGGGAAGGAGGGAAATGGAGGGTGACATGAGAGGGAAGGAAGGTATGAAAGAAAGAGCCGTGATGGAAGAAAAAGAGGGGAGGCGGAAGGATGGAGGGAACAAGGAAGGGAGGAACGGATGAAAGGAGGAGGGGAAAGGATGAGAAGTGAAGGAAAAAAGAGGGAAAGGAGGAGGGAGGGAGGGAGGGAGGGTGCGTCAGTGCATAATGTGAGTGAAAGGCAGTTAGAGTGGGGCTGACCTTTCCCTGGCCAGATTAGATTGGCCTGCCAAGACTGCTTAGAGGGACAGATAGTAGCACTGGGAACACACACACACACACAGAGCGAACACACCACACATACACACACCCTGAACAGACCACAGACATGTACAGTACACACACACATGACATATCCAGGTTTGAAGTAGCCAAGCTTAGGTACCAATAAGAAAACACACACATCCTATCTGTCTGTAAGGGAATAAATAGTTTAAAACCATCTGAATGCTGTTAAAATGATCTTTGCTTCATCAGGTATCAGTCTTACTGTAATCCAACAGCACTTCAAAATAAAATGCTCTTGCTATTTTACATTTACATATTAGGTGTTTTGTTTTTTTTACCAAATGGTAAAACTGAGACAACAAACCATGAGTGTCATTTTCCCCATTTTTGTCCCATTCCACTTCATTTGACCTATTTCACAGGCTATATGGTAACCTAGTTTCTCTCCATAGCCACAATCAAAGCTAGTTTACCCACAATTCCAGTGGTTGTTGTCAATCGCCTTGTCCAACTAGCCGCAGGATCCATAGTTTGATCAATTGATTAGATTAACAAAGATCCACCCCTTCCCACCCCACCCTCACTCCTTAACATTAGTGCATCAGTGGTTAGGATTCAGAGCTGTCTATCTATTTTCTCTCGGTCACTCGTTCACGGCCGATGGATGAAAAACTCTGCGGTGTTCACAGCTTATTACCCGCGCTAGCCCTGCTCGGCTGCCCCCCCCCCCCCCCCCCCCCCCCCGGGGCATTGTGGGTAGGATGGCACAAGTCATAGTCTCAGATGGGAATAGAGGGTGTAGAGGCCGATGAAGAGCTTCATGTCAAGTCAAATGTGGAATATGTGGCCTATCACACTAGGGCTGCACGATATATCGTTTCAGCATCGTCATCGCGATGTGCGCATGCGCAATAGTCACATCGCAGGACGTGCAATGTCATGTAAGGCAAGTTAACACGTCATGCTACAACTTTTTTGCTGCTTGATACAAAAGGAAAACTCACGGTTCTCATTTTCCATGACTAATCTACAAGAGAAGTCTGTCTGATATAACATAAGGATTTAAGGGTTTGTTATAAGAGTAGCGTATGTTACCTTTCCAGCTTTCGCGGCTCCGAACCGTAGTTGGGAAGCCTCTGGTGTTGTGCTAGCCTACTTTAGCTTAGCCTGGCTCGTAGCTGGTAACAAGCTTTTTACTAAGAGTCCGGACCAACTCTGCAGTGGAGAACTGGCACTTTATTTCTGTACAGCAGCGAACATAATGCACGGCCTCTCGGTGACGTTCTATGCTCTTTTCACGCTAACTATGGTAACTTTACTCACTTAGCATCCTGCAACTCACTCTGGCTGCGGCTAAAAACACACTCACTTCCTACTACGTCACCAGCGCAGGTTACCCACAAGGCCACCTTCTTAAAGGGGCAAGGCTTGATAGAGCTATTCAAGTCATTTGGTGAAAATTCCTGTATTTTTTCATATCGCAATATATATCGCAGAAAAAAAAAATATTGCAATGTCAGTTTTTTCCAATATCGTGCAGCCCTATATCACACTGTAGATGAGTCAGTAAAATAACACAAATTCACCTGAAACAGTGAGCTTTTCCAGAAATCAAGGCTTTCTTGTATGTGGAGGATGAACAAAGTCTGTGACAGTGTCTTATGTCAAAATTAAGTTTGGTCAGGGCGAATGTGTTGAAGTCCAATTCTTTGACTGTATAGCGTAATATGTGCTGTATTACCATGTACCAGGCCCCGAAAAGCTATAGCGTCAGTAGCCAGGCAGCGCTGGCAGGCCGGCAGATTTATGCTGCGTGGCCATTGTTCCCATATGTTCCCCTCAGCCGCCGAGACCAAATAAAAGTTAAAAGGTCCTTTTTATTTGATCACTAAAAACCATGGGCCAGTTGTAAAACGGCTTAGCATTGGTGGCGCGTTTTATCACGGCAGCTTTCAGTCTCTCTCTCTCTCTCTCTCTCTCTCTCTCTCTCTCTCTCTCTCTCTCTCTCTCTCTCTCTCTCTCTCTCTCTCTCTCTCTCTCTCTCTCTCTTCTTCTTCATTCCTTTTTTTTTTTTTCCTTTTCCAGAGTGAGAGCGGGCTGAATTACAGAGGGAGAGTCAGGCGGGGAGAGAATAGGTGGCAACCGCAGATCCTTGTAAATGTTTGAATCCCTAAAGATCCTCGGAGACGAGGCCCGGCAATTGATTTGCAATTTGACAGAGACACCGTAGTGCGCCGAGACCCACTGTTATAGGAAGTCTAGTATCCAGACTTGGCACACACTGGGACAGGGGGGTAAATAAGATGGCTGTCAGCTCTGTCTAGCCCCGCATCTGGTCCTCACACACACACACACACACACACACCACACTAGTCCAGCTGAGAGCTTGTAGAAATTGGGATAGGTGTAAATAAGATGGCTGTCAGGCCTGTCACTGAGAGACACACACAGACGGCTTCAGAGGCAGAGCTTAAGTGAAACACAAGCGCGCATGCACACACACACACACACACACACACACACACACACCCCTACCTTCATGTGGTTGAATAGACAGTGTGTAAGTGACAGACACCTACACACGCATGCACAGACACACACACACCTACCTTCACATGGTTGGATAGACAGGGTGTAAGTGACAGGTAGACAGACTCATGCTTGCACACCCACACACACACACACACACACACACCTACCTTCAAGGGGTTGGAGAGACAGGGCATAAGTGACAGAGGGACAGACAGTCTCGCACAAACACCGGAGAGACGCCTCTAAGTGACGGACACACACACACACACACACACAGTTGGCTGTGCGGCTAAGTGGAGCTGAAGGAAGCAGTCAGGCAGCGGCAAGAGTTTGTCTGAGCGTTCATCACTAGGTTTATAGAAGTGCCAGTCACACAAGCACACACACACAGGGTAAGAAGTGCAAAGATTGATGGGCAACGCGTCGGTCTTCATCAGTTCACCACAAGTCCAATCGCTGTCTCTCTCTCTCCACCTTTCCTACTCTCTCTCCCACTCTCTTTCTTGTGTCCCCTTCCTTAAATAGTCTTAAAAATCTTAAATTTAAGGCCTTTAAAAGCATTAACATGTTTTAAATACAGTTTTTAAAATACAAGTGATGTTGAAAATGAATGCATTATTCTCTCTCTCTCTCTCTCTCTCTCTCACAGGAACAGGCTTCGCCATGTGCAGCGCCAAGGAGAGCGCGGCGGACAGCGACGCCGACCTGGACGTGGACGGGGACGACACCCTGGAGTACGGCAAGGCCCAGTACACCGAGGCCGACATCATCCCCTGCTCCGGGGCCGGGGAGGACCAGGGGGAGGCCCGCGAGAGGGAGGCGCTACGGGGAGCCGTCCTCAAGTACGAAACGAAACCACCAAGGTGTTTTAGTGATTTTAGTCGGACGTACTACTGTTATCGAGAGGGAGTAGACCCAACCCCATGTTTCTATTTTAATGCATTGTAAGGAATGAGTGGCTTTTTCTTTTTGGTTCTGCTGGTTAATAATGAAAGGAGACAGCCTTCTGCCCTACCAGTTTTCTACCCCTCTTTTCTTATAGACTTTTTTATATTTGGGTTAAATCTGTTGACTTTTAGCTGTTAGGTCTAAGCTCTCTTTCATAACAATGTCTGTGTGTCACTGTGTTGCAGTGGTGGGATGCCTTCTAACAGAATAACACCCGAGTTCTCCAAATGGGTCAACGATGGTGAGTACGGCAAAACCAAACGCATTTAAGACAAAAACAACACACATTATAGACAAAGTAATACACATATGCACACACCATTTTTGCAAAGTGTGGAATTGCTTATCGCAGTTGGGAAAGACACCATCCAGTGTTCTCACGTGGCCTGTGTGTGTGTGTGTCTGCAGAGATGCCTTCAACGAGCAACGGAGAGAGCAGCAAGACGGACCCCAACACTCCCTCATCCTCCTCCTGCTCTTCCTCCTCCTGCGCCCCGCGCACCTGTAAAAACAGCGAGATCGAAAAGTAGGTTACACACAAACGCATGCGCACGCACGCACACACGCGCCATGATGTAGTTGTAAAAATGAGATAGAAAATTACTCTTTCACTTTCCCCATCGCAGTATCAGATATATCACACACACTCCCGGCGTGGTTCTATGACTTTCTGATGAGTTTTCTTACTTGTGGGAGAGTCGCGTTCTGGAGGGGTCATAAATGATGCATTTTGTGTGGATATTCTTTGTGTGTGTGTGTGTGTGTGTGTGTGTGTGTGTGTGACGACAGGGAGGGTCTCTTCAGGTATTGATCTTCTCTGCAGTCCTGTTCTGTCTGAGCACAGAGCTGGCTTGGAATCGTTAATAGGGACACACACACACACACACAGATGCCGGGCACACACATATGTCAATGCAGCAACGTGTAGACACATGCAAATCTCTGTTCACACCGGTGTACACGCACACGCCTACAACGCAGTTTATACACTGAAACAGAAACTGTGTGTGCAGAAACGTTAAGTACTTGGCTGGTGCCGCAGACGATACACAGTAACCAGCAGTCGTTAAGTGTCATCAAGTGAAAATAAGCAGCCAGGTTGGTTTACAATGGGGACACACTAGACAGCTGAACAGGCTGTAAATAGATGGGACATCACACATTTACCAACTGGCATTCACCAATCACATGATTTGGATTCGGGGAACACACACTACCTGAGTTCTAATGCCACTCAACATCCAGAATCTCACAGATACATGAACCCTCGTGCTTCTGCAACACAGAACCAAAATAAACATTGAGAGTGGAGCATAGTTTCCACGCATTTTTTTCCTGCTCAACTCTGATTGCTCCATTCAGATTTGTGCCATTGATCAGCTCACACTACAGGAGGACATCAACACTGCACACAGATTCATGTTGACAAATTAGATGTTTGAAATAATTGGGATGGTCCAGACGGCAGTCCCGACTAGGACACGCACAACAACATCATCTGTACGATGCCCCAAACTACCGTGCATCAGTCGTGATGTAAAATCGTGGCTATAATTGGCGTAAAAGTCATGCAGTGTGTCCCCAGCCTTGAGTTTGAGGGCCTCATCTGACTTGGACCTGCAAATAACAGAGACGGGCGCACAAGTAGAAAACTGTTATACTGTAGGACGTCCTTGTGCTTCAGCGAGCTGAGGCGGATTAGTTAGGCTCTCAAACCATGTCACACATCCTTCCTTCTCACTCTTTAATATGCATTAGCAAATAAAGCAGATACTGTGCAGAAATAAATCAGAATTACTCCCAAAAAAGTTAAATATTTGAAGAAAAATTCCAAGTGGCATGTGGAGTTATGGATTTGAATGCCATTACTCAAGGTGGAGGCTGGATTGGACAGTGTAAAGAACCCCGGTGCCTAGTTGTTGTACACACACACAAACTATTCCACACACACACACACACATACTCACAAGCAGACATGCTGCCCTATCCATTAGAACACCCTGTGTGTGTGAAAGGCCAGCGCTCCCTAATTCCCTCATTTCCATCCCCTCATCCATATTCTGCCACAAGAAAACAATCTCACACACACACACGCTCGCTCGCTCACACTCACCCACACCTCGTCCCCTGCATGGGTAATAGAGGTCAGCTCATTGCGAGAGTGAGAGAGAAACAGAGAAGCGGGCAGGCGAGCAAAGAGAGAGAGGGATTTGGTTGATTGCTTGCTTCTGCATGTCTGGCATATTCCCCTGTCCTTTTGCCCCATGCGATTACTTCACACACACACACACAAATACACACACACACACACACACACAGAGCTTGTCTCACTGAGTTGGGGTCAGGATTCTGCTGTCTGCGCGTTGCCTTGCATCCCAGCCTCTTTTTCTCTAAGTGATTTCCCTTGTCCAAACTGAGGTGCCTTTTTAGCATACCCGTTGAAAAAAAACACCTCTCTCTTTTCCTTTTTTTTTTTTACCCTTCCCACCTTCCATCCCTCAATCCTTTCGTCAGGTACGCTAAAAATGATAGGGGCCAAAGCTGTTTTCTCTACAATTGGATACCTGAGTCAACTAGGCATTGCTTAGTTGAGCAGCCAACTTGCGCTAAATGAATTTGATTATGGAGAGTTTAAAGCAGCACTAGGCAAGATTTTTATACGAAAATATAATATAAACATGATATACATGTTTAGACTATTAAATAAGCAATATGCATGTTCCCTGATTGATAAGAACATCATTACTCCTGGTAGTGCTGCTGTTGCCTGTAGTTTGCACACATACTCTCTATTTATCTCTCTCTCTCTCTCTCTCTCTCTCTCTCTCTCTCTCTCTCTCTCTCCCTCTCTCCCTCTCTCTCCCTCCCTCCCTCCCTCTCTCCCCTTTGGGAGGGCTGCCCTCGGTAAAGGCTTCATTTAAATGAATCAATCAGCGCTCCGTGTGTGTGTGTGTGTGTGTTCCCCATATTAAATATCAGCAGAGGGGGATAACTGGTGAATAAGCAGAGCAGCTTGAAGTGTATTGATCAGAAACACCACTGCATGGCGAACACGTAGCGCTGTGTGTGTGTGTGTGTTTGCTGAGCAAGGGGATGCATTTGATAAGTCGTTCTCTGCGGTGTGATCATCCATGTTATACTGTGTGTGTGTGTGTGTGTGTGAAAGAGATGAAGATAGACAGGTCAGCATGGCTAAGTAGAGAGGCAGTGGCCTGACAGCTTAGATTGATTCGCCGCTACACACACACACACACACACGGTTGAAAGTATGAATCATCGACAGCTGGTTGATGTCACCGAGGAACAAGCGCCTTCCTCGACCTGCTCTATTAGCTTAGCGCACACACACACACACACACACACACACACATACATACAATGACTGTAAGACTCATATTTTCTGGAATGGCTTATCCAGTCTAGCCTGTGTCTCATCTTTTCAGGTGAGTGTTTTTTTTCCTGCTGCTTCACTCTAACTCAATCAGGCAGTATGGGCGGGACAGAAGATGTCTTACTCCATGGGGGAAACTTTTCAATTTCTGGCCAAGCTGCAAAGTCCAAATTCTCTACATCTCTACGAAACAGTGATCAGATTTCCCCTCCATCTCTGTTTAAGCGTAGGGTTCAGCATAAAGTCTCCAGTGGGGTTAAGGTTAGGGTTCACGTGAGGGTGAAAGGAATAATTAGTGACATTTTCTTATAAATAAATGTCTGTTTTGCTACTACTTTGAACACCATAGTGGTTCAAGCTATAGCCAGTTCATGAAAGCTTTTACATTTGCTGTTCTAAACACCCGGCGTCTGGTAGATCTTTCCTGGGAAAAATCCTCTGGCAACAATTTGGGCAAATAAGGTGAATCTACAGCATTGCGATAAGTGGGGATGGGGATTTTGCATACAAACCGTGCCCAGTGCAGCTTTAAAGCTTAAAGCTGTTTATGATTTTCAACAAGGTCTGCCTAGTTGCCAAGGTCCTCCTAAATTTTCAATTATTTTCTTTGTCTGCAGAAAATTTGATGTTATGACTTTGTTAAGGCCAAACTGTAGGTGCCGTTGGAACTAAGGGCGCAGCGGCCACCCTGCGCAGAACAGCCTTAATCTAAGTATCCATTTAAAGGGAGCCAACTAGATGCTGAATGATTGCATTGGAACAAGCAGTCGGCCGGCTGGCTGTAACAATTCCCCGCCTCGCCCCTCTCCGCTTGGTATAAATGCATGTATTTGTGGGGCTTCTCTGCCCCTCCATCCCCAAATGAAAATGAGATTTGTCTCCTTTCGTTACATTGATACATTGTACACGTGTGTGTGTGTGCGCTCGGGTGCGTGTGTGTGTGTCTTTGCACGGGGCAGCGTCAGTGAAATCTCTCTCTCTCTGTCTCTGATCCCAGATGGGTAATGATCTGGTTGCCTCCCGGGGCGTCCTCGTTCCCCCGCTCATTCCCCTGCAAGATAAATGAGCTCGCGCACACGCAGACACACACACACACACACACACGTACATGCAGAGACGCCTGAGACGCTCTTTCCCCTCCAAGATAAATGGCCCCTCCAATGCCGCCAATGCGATTGCTGCCAAATTTGGTGCTCCAGCCGGAACAATGCGGAGAGATTTCCATGTGGCTTCTGCAAATAATTGAATCTGTCCTCAATTTGGAAGTGATGAAGCTAGATTTTTACCCTCCCTCTCCTCCCCCCTCGATTGTCCTCTCTCTCTCTTACTCTCTCTCTCTCTCTCTCTATCTCTGCTCTGTCGCCAAGCTGCATTTCTCTCTCGTTCTCTCTTCTTCCTCCTTCCCATCTCTCTTACTCATTTCTTCCCGTTCTCTGTCTCAATTTCTCTCAGGCACTTACAAGACAACCCCCCCCCTCCCTTTGCCATCTGAGACCCACACACACACACACGTACACGTTGGTCTGAGGCAGGGGAAATCAATGGTGACTTAAATGTTTTATCATGGTGTGTCAGTGTAGTTAAGGCCTCGGTTAACAGGGTGCAGCACAGGCTGATGCTCTAAAGGGATTCACCGCTGCTGCTCTCACCGCACATAGACAGAAAGATTTATTTCCCCACCCCGGTAGCTAAAATGTTTGCTAAAGTATGGTGCCAAAATGTTGATTATGGAATTTTAGAATTTATCGCAGCCTGATTGTATCATTTTTGTGTGTGTGTGTGTTTGCGTGTGTGAGGCTGAGCGAGGCTGAGATGTAGGTGGACAGTAGATTAAGACACAAGGGCTGATTGAGATGGATGGTGGAGGTCTTCAGCTACAAGCCTGCACACACACACACACACAGCACACACTAATGAAATGAGAAATGGCCCCACACACATTGGGGACAGAGCGCTAAATGGAAGGGAGGAAGAGCCATCTATCTGTCTCTCTGACTTTTTTTTTCTCTCTCTTTTCATTCTTTTCTCTTGCTTTCTTGCCGTAGGGCAGTTTTGCTTTCTGTCTCTTTCTCTCTCTCTCTCACACACACACACACACACACACACACACACACACACACCACCCAGAAAGCCCTGTGGTGCAGTAACTTAAGTGGGAGCCAGTGTAGTAGCCTGTTGCGTGAATGTCTTGTCGTATTTCAGTAGCGGTACCCAAACTTTATGATATTGGGCCTCTAGATCAAGGCCACAGCTTGAATACTGGATCCTGCCAGACCAGAGCCTCGTCCCACTGTGCTCGCAAACTCTCTCTCACACACACACACACACACACACACGCATGCACAAACACGGAGCAGATGCACATGTACCCACAACTGCAGCGAGCCAGTGCAGACGGATGCAGAGGCACGCTGTGTAATTCATCGTCTGATTCACAGCCTTTACTTTATGCCCCCAACGAGCCTTTACAGCAGGCTGCCACAGCACTGTCATGCAGCTCTAACACCACCAATAACCTCCATTCACGCAACCTCGCAAATCAGGGCCAAGTTTTTCACTTAACCCGTCGGTCGTATATATATATATTTTAACGCGGCGCTCCTTAAACCCGCCCAGCCCGGGAACCGAGTCCGAAATTTAGCCTCGCCCCGGGACCCGCACTCACGGAAACTTACCGCTACTCTGACTCGGGCCGAGCTCGGCTGAAGAAACCAGGTTCCACATTCTTCTTCTTCTATGGGTTCTTGAGAATAGAAGGCGTGTGACAGTTTGGGCAAAAATTCAAGACAACTTTGTTTGTGTACCCAGACGAGCCGCCCGAGCATTTCTTAAATTATAGGCCGCGACCCGAATTGGGCTGCGGGTCTGTTTCTGGTGAGTCCGCATGACAAGTTTGCCGCTCTGTCGCAGCGAGCCCGGGTCCCACAGTGAGGCTAAATTTACTCGTTTTGGCTCTGAGGCCGAAAAAGTCGAAGAACCCCTGAGCCAGCTTAAATCAGCGACGTACACAAATAGCACATAGGCCTTTAACTCAAGGATTTTACCTGTGATTCTTGCCAATTTAAAGGCCGCTTCTCTCTCCCCCTGTCAGATTTACCCCCAAAAGAGTCGTCTCCCTCCCTCCCCGGCTCCGTGAAATCATCCTGTCCTCTTCTCTACCTCCATTAAAGCTCTGCACCTCCTCCGGCCCTCCTTCCTTCCCCTCCGTACCCCCACCCCCGCCTGTTTAGACGGCCGCAGCCGCATATAAAGACAGATTAAAATGTCTGTTTATAGCGCTGGGAAATTAAACAACTTTTAGAATGTGGTTTTCTATAAATCAGCCGCGCTAAATGAATATTCATCGTAGGGATAGAGAGGATGATGGGGAGGAGAGGGGGTGAGGGAGGGGGGGAGGTGGGAGTGGGGGCTGTGAGGAAAGGAGAGTAATACCAATCTTTTTTAAGGGTAAAACTTTTTCTTTTTTCTTTGTTAAACTCGCTCCGGACAAGGAAGGAGAGTCCCGTGGCCGAGTTTTGTGGCGGAGTGAGCGACAGAGGGATTTATTGAAGCTGTTATAAAAGAGAGACGGCCTTGTTTGAGGGACAGCCCCGTCCCGTCCCGTCCCGTCCAGTCCAGTCAAGAGTCCACTGCTGCTTTATAAGCTAGCAGGCTAATCAAGGCTAAATGGCTTTTTACAAGCTCAGAACTAATAAGAGGAGAGGGTAAAGCGGTTTATAGGGCGCGGAGTGGCGAGTCAGGCTCGGAGTCCCACTAGGTCTTTATAGACACGGGATGGTTATGGGGTTACAGGGAGGAGCTAGGAGTGGGCCGACTTTTCCCAGACAATTCAGATGGTTAGAGGCAGAACGTCCTGCTGCATTTGGGGCGGCAGGGGGGCCTCGTGATTAGAGGGCCGTCTTTTAACCAGAGGACTCGGGTTCAAGCTCCTGTGATGGTGTCCTTGAGCAAGACACTGAATCCCTACCAGCACCAGGTTTCTGTTCTGTAGCTGAACCCTGACCTCTGACCTCCCTGTGGAGGGGGGCAAGAGAAAAGATAATCTCCCTACCGGAATCAATAAAGTGTCTCATTATTACATTATTTGTGGAATCTCCTTTGGTACATCTAAGATGGCTGCAGCAGAACTTAGAGGACCTAAGATTCCTTAGAAATGGAACAGCAAGAAAGGGAACTTCTTTGTGATGATTATCATGATTATCTCCTTTTGGAAGAAATAAAGCATTCAGATTTAAGAGTTTTTCTGTGCTCCTGAACACGATGTGTGAAAAGAAAGAAATTAAGCTCAGTACTGGCATAATAAAGGCTTCTGTTGAGCACCACAACTTAACACTGGGGTGTTTGAAGAAGTCCAAATCTGGACTAGTGGTACTGTACACAGTAAAAATGGATTATAAAAAACCGACTCTTAGTCAGAAATTGAGATTAGTGCATCCTTGTTTCCTTTCCCCTGCATCCTCTGCTGCTTGGGGTTGCAATAAAAGAAGCCGTATCCCAGGCTTCTTCTGCACACACACACACACACAAATTCACACGCACGACCACGTATCGTTTCCCTCCAGCCAACACTCTCTTTCTCTCCCTTCCCTCTCTCCACTTGTCCTTCCCCATCCAGATCAATACCATAGATCAGCCAGCTATCAGGCTGGAAAATGACCACATCACCATAAACACACACATACACACACACACAACTATTGCATCTCGCGAGTGGATGGCTATAATAAACAGCGGCTGCCTCGTCGAGTCTCGCCGGCCCACGCCAAATCATCATCATCGGCGTTGCGGTCTGCGCGTCGGCCATATTGATTTAGTTATGGCTGCTTCATATGCTGTCGGACAGTGTTAAATGCACATTTTCTGTTATCGCGCCACACATTAATCAGAAGCTGCTTAGAGGCGGGAAAGAGGAGAGGGAGGAGAGGATGGAGGGAAAGGAAAGGTGGATCGGGGGAAAGAGGAAAGTGCGAGGGGTCAGATGGACGTGGGTTGGAGAGAAAGACAGAAGAGATGCAGAGGAAAAAGGGGAAGAACGAGGGGTTAGAGAAAGAAGACGCGAGGACGAGGACAGGGGGAGATTGAGGGATGAAAAGGAGGGCGGGGTTGGAGGGAAAAGAAGAAGGATGGCGGGACTGAGAGAGGGAGGGGGGCAGAGGGGGCTTTGAGTTGTAAATCTGGAGTGAGATGGGGCCTCTGAGGATACAGACGTGTGTTAAATAGAGGGATGTCATACTGTATATCGGACAGAGAGAGAGAAAGAACGAGCGGAGGGGGTAGAAACCTGCCCTGCTACATATTGAACCGGAGAGAGACAGAAGGCAGTGACGAAGAGGCGTTCAATAGAAACGTGTCGGACGATACGCCGAATGACAGAGGGAGCAAAATTGCGCCGTACGAAGATGTTATGTATCGGAAAGAGCATTAGGCCGTATCAGGTGGCAGTGAATGAAAAACCCGTCGGATAATCGAACACTGACACACTCGCGTAAAGATAGGAGTAAATGAAATTCTCATTGGGGAATTGAACACATATACTGAAGTGTAGTAGAGTCTTCTGATGCTTCTGCACATGACTCTGATCTTCTCTTTGGAATTGAGAGAAAATAGAAAATATTTGAAATAGTGTAAAATTTGATGCTGTCCTTCTCTGTATTGTACAGGGATGTGATACACATTTTTTTTCTGCTTTCTCCCCATCCCTGATTGCAGTAATAAGACTTGTTGTGGAGTCCAGTGTCGTATATCTTTAGGATGTGTCTGTCTTCTTTGCAAAGGATGGCCGGTGTGGAATTTCACAGCCCCTCTCAGCTCCCCAAGACTGTCTCCTCCACACCCATCAATATGTCTTGTAATGTCAAAACTAAACATCTCTGTCTCTCTCTCTCTCTCTCCCTCCCCCTCTCTCTCTCTCGCTCTCTCCCTCCCCCTCTCTCTCTCTCTCGCTCTCTCTCTCAGGGTAACGGAGGAGTCCACGGCCACCACTCTGGAGGCTCTGAAGGCTCGGATCAGGGAGCTGGAGAAGCAGATACTGAGAGGAGACCGATACAAGTGTCTCATCTGCATGGTGAGAATAAAATGCAGAAAAATATTGTCTGTCTGTTTGTCTCTCCGCACAACAAGCCACATTGTTCCCATGGGGTCAGTTGTTTCCCCGTTTGAATTTTAAAGGTGCTACATGTATCATTTTTTAATATCAATATATCATCGTCAAGTTAGTTGTGATAAATCGGTATAATTGCTGTAAACATCCATCCAGCACACAATGTAAAATACAGTGCGGAGGCCGGTAGAGGCTGCCAATCTCCTCAGTGATGGTGTCATTTGTTTACGGTAATTATATTAGTATATCAAAAGTAATGCGGTAATAGTTTATTGATGCTGAAATGTGACATGTAGCACCTTTTAAGCAATATTTCACTTGGGTAGAACGGTTAAATGGTTACTCCACTTTGATATGGATTCATGAACAGTCAGCCTCCAACAGCCATCCCAGAAATCTAGGCATGTTGTATGACTAATTATTGACACTTTCAATGGGGCAAAATTCGGTACAACTTGAAAAATATGGGAGGGACATGGCCATTCAATATGGTGTAATATAATATGAAGGCTGCAGGAGGGTTGATGGTGATATTACGCCCATGTGGTTCTGTACTGGGTAAGTGAAAAGTTCTCAGTAACCAGTTTAACATCAAGCCAATGTAGTCTTCATGTTTTTTTCCCAAAGTACCAAACAACACCAAGGATAGCCAGTATCAGAGGTTGATGTTTTATGAACTTGCATTAAGATTTGTGTATTGTTCTACTAAAGTGAAATATCCCTTCACATATGGGGACAATGGGCATGTAACTCATTATTTTCCCTCGCAGTTTCCCATTGAATCTGTAAGCAAACGGGACAAAGGCACTCTGTGCTTCTTAGAGGGATGCAGTCCCCCAGTCATCGCCCTTATCAAATCACTCCTTGCCTACTTTTCCCACGTCCTTTATACTGTTCTTAGAGCAAAAACCCACCGTAAAGCAGATTTCACTTACTGACGTGATCATGGACATGGTTTAAGTGAAAATCTGTGTACATGATGACGGTTTTCAAGTTTCCATCTTCAGGAGAGAGTCGCTCATAGTCACTAAGTGTATTCTGGTTTACGGTGGATCTTCCTGAAGTGTGCATGTAGGCACTGGGTGCACAGCTCGTTTCCCTCCAGCAGTTTGCGGACGTCTTTTAGAAGCGGCTCTATCAGTGTGTGAGTGGTGGTACCGGTGGTGTCGTGTTGCCATTGTGTCGTGGTGGTTGCAGCTCTCGCATGGCTTTGCAAGTCAACCGTGATTGTCTGTCTGGGGATACGTGTTGCTCTAGTGCCATTTCTCCTCGCCGTTTGATTTCAACCAAATGCTTAGTATGAGGGATGCAGTATGGCCTGAAATTCATTCATCACCGCACAGCACAGGTGAAATGTTAGCGCTGTACCAAATATAGCAGATAGGCCACAGTTGGAGTCATTGAAGAGATGCCATTGTGCCTCACAGCTTGTATTGATGATTGATTGGACTCGCAGATCAATAACGTAAGCCATATGTTCATTATTGACAATATCATGCTGAATGAGGGACATCCGTCAATATTTTCTCTATCATCAGATGCTTGAGATTAGACTATACCCCCGTCACTCTGTTCGTGTGTGTGTGTTTTAATTTTTCTTTGATTCAAGCCCATTAGTGTGTGAGTTCCCCACTTTGATTCAAACACACACACTACCATCCTGTCATCCTTGAAGCTGGAAGACAGTGCAGCATCGGCATCCCGTGTGTGTGTGTGTGAGAGAGAGAGAGAGAGAGAGAGAAATTGGTAATTACCGACGCCTGTGCTTCCTAAAGGTCGCCGGGAGCCCGAGGTGACACGGAGGGCAAGGCACACCGATCGATCACTCACTGCCCCTCGGACGCGCCGCTCCTCTCCGCTCATCTGTCACTGTCCCTCATCTCACACTCTCACACACACACACTCTCACACTCTCTCGAGCATACAGAGAAACACAAACATGCACACAAACCACACACACACACAGAGAGCTCCTATAACCAATCTGTCTCTGTCTGTCATGGACTTGTCACTGCCCTCCCTCCTTGTCACTGTGTCACTGATCTAAAAGGCGTGGGGTCTAACTAGTTGGCAAGGGGAAGCATTTTTCTAGGCATCGGAGAAAGCCATTGCAGTCTCCAAGTGGAGGCATAATCGCTTTCAGCAGGGATCCGAATCAGTAACTGGGACACATCGTGAAACGCTACTGTCAATGTTTCACACAGATTTTTCTCCAAATGTTGTCCATGGATCATAGCCTGCAGACGGTCAGCTAGTTTTATTGTAGTGGAAAACAGTTGTTCTGCTGCTGCAGCCAAGTTTGCTCAAGCTGTCATGTGTCTCTGTCTGGTCCGGAGACGAACTCCACACTGAGGTTCAGTCTCACCAGTGGATTTCTATCCCCATCTACTGGTCACTACAGGAACTGAATTCAAACTTGTCTCTTGAGATCTCTGGAATAGATGCTCCTGTAATTGCGATTATTCATAGACTTTAAGGCACTCTGCTTAAAATTTAAAAAAAAACATGATTATTAATATTAATGCTTGTAAATGGGTGTTAATGAGACATAACTTGATTTTCATTGATTCCATTCAGACATTCTAAATGGGATGAGCTAATATTAATATCACGATATAAGGCTGATACCAGGCTAAAATTGTATATTTGTGAATTGAATCCAATACTAATAGCCATATAAAACATGCCAATGAAAGCAAACTGACCAGATTTTTCTTCTTCCGTTTTTCACACTTTGAAGAATGTCAGACCCCTCTCATAGATACAGGGCATTATATCTAAGCTACTTTTGTCTAGTGACCCCCCAGACTAATGCTCTAGGTATTAGTGATTGATTGTATTGGTTTTCTGTATTGGCCGATACTTCAAGTGTAGATCTCAGAATCAGTATTGACAGCAAAAACATAGTATCAGTGTATTCCTATTCCTAGATTTGGATCTCAGCAAGTACATTGCGCCATCTGGCCCTGAATCTGAAATACCTTGGATCAAGTCACATTTAGTCATTTAGCTGATGTTCTTCTCAAGAAGGACTTGCAATAAGTACAGTACAATCGATAAACATTCATATATCAATGTAACCACAGCGAGCACAGTAATGAAGAAGTTCATGGGACAACTTTTGCGATGCAAACAACTAACAGTACACTTCTTCAATAGTGATTGAAAGGGAAGATCAAAATTTTTCAGTCTGTCACAGTGAACATTCATAAACCCCCCTCCTTAGCATGTTCTTTTGTTAGCAATGTTAATGCAAGTCAATGGGTAATGAAACCATTTATTTCAACATCTCAAAAAAGCCATTTGCTCTACTACCAGAAGCAGCAGTTATAGTAAAAATAAGTTCTAGAGAAAACCCAAACTTTTTGAACAGTCCTTAGAGTGTTTAGTGATCACTAGGAGAGGTTCTTAAGAATCCTGAGCTTTCCTTTCAGGTTAAAAGGATAAATAACGGCAGTGATTTTCAGTCCAGGGTAGAAAACTGACGGTGTGGAAACATCGCAGAATCCCCCATGGACTTAGAACAAGTTAGCCGAGTCATCAGTCATCATATTTCTGATTGTTTGTCAAAACGACGTCAGTAGAAACGGTTTCATGCTCTTATTTCATATTTCCTCATTCCAGTACAGCGAGCACTGGTTCATTCCCATTTGACCACCTTGAATTTGCGATTGTGCCTTTGTAAACTGCGCGTGCTCTCATCTGTGTGTGTGTGTGTGCTTGTCCACGTGTGTTCGTAATGTATTCTGGTGTGTGTGTGTGCGTGTGTGCGTGCGCGCTCAGTAAAAGCCCGCCTCTATGATTAGCTGCCACCTTTCGCCCCCTCTCCTCTCCCACCCCCAACTCCCCCCCCCTTCCGCAGAGGAAGCCTGCTTTCCAATCAGGCGCTGAGAGCAAGAGCCTAGGGGTGTGGCCAGGGCCCCGGCCGCCGGCCAATGAGGTCGGAGAGAGGCAGCCTAAGTCCCTCCCCCTCGGCCTGTACTGCCTGTATAGGGGCGTTGTGATTGGCGGCTACGGCAGCGGCATAAAGAGGCTCCTCCCACAGCCCCTACGGAGGGTAAGGCACTCCCTCCCTCCCACTCCTCCTACCCTCCTCTTCCCTCCATCTCTCTGTTCTTTTCGAGGGGGAAAAGAAGAGAGAGCTCACCAGGTTGGGACGGTGCGATGAAGACATTCCTTCACCCTCCTCCCTCCCTCCCCTCCCCTCATCCTCTCTTCTCTCTGCCTGCTTCTGTGCCCGGCCTGCCCGTCGCCTGCCCACTGTCATCTCGTGTCTGTGTGGGTGTTTGTGTGTGCGTGTGTGTGTGTGTTTGCGTGCGGGTGTGTGTATATACCTGCAGGTTGCCAGTTCGATTGCCCCACCCCCTTCCCATGCTGCCTTGCTCAGTGGTTCTGTGGCTGCTGGCTGTGTCGTTCCGTCGTTGGTGCTTTTAATGGCGTTTGGTTGGTTGGTCGGCCAGGGAATGTACAGTGTTGTTGTATTGCATCAGTGTGTATCTGTGTGGCCTGGCTTGTGTCCTGTGAATGTGGTATAACTTCTTTCTCTCTCTCTCTCTCTCTCTGTCTCTCTCTCTCTCTCTCTCCCTCTCCCTCTCTCTCTAGGACTCCTATACGATGCCACTCACCTCTATCCAGTGCTGGCACGTCCATTGTGAAGAATGCTGGCTCAGGACTCTGGTACGACACACACACACACGCTCACGCTCACACACACACACACACACACACACACGCTGGCTCACACACCATTCCCCGCTGCAAGGCAACTCTTCACGACACGCGCAGTTATTGCAGCCCCATTTCATAGTCGGTGAGTTTCTCTCTGTAGCCGAGCCCCACAGGGAGGAACTTAGATGGAATGTTCCCCAAATGACCTGTTCTCTCAGTGCGCGCACACACACACACACACACACGCACACACACACTAGTGAACACAAACACTTCCAATTTTCACAGGAAAAGCTTAGATGGAATAGCCCCCAAAAGGCCTGTTAAAATGTTGGAATAAAGTAGTCAACTCTAACCTCCCAATGAGTTCTGCATAGCGCCGCGGGTCTGCACACACACACACACACACACACACACACACACTGGTCTTGTTGGTTATTAGTTAGTCTAATATATTCAGTGGTGTGTAATTAGCCGGTGCTAATGTGGTAAATGGAGCGCAGAGGAAGACGGCGTTTCAGCTGCCGGGAGGGGAAACAATCTCCTCCTTTTTGCTTTTTCTCCTTCCTTCATCGTTGTCTCGTCATTTCTCTTCGCTTCTCCTCCGTTTCTGTCGTCTTTTTTTCTCGTCTCGCCCCATCACGCCTTTCTTCTCTCCTCTTCTATTGCCTTTCCTTTTTTTTCCTCGATCCCCCTCCTTCTCACCTGTGTAGTTAGCAGTTCCCTCTCTTAAACACCCCCAGTTGCCTGTTGCGGTGTTTATGCATGCACACACACACACACACTCATACACTCATATATGCACACACAGGGAAACAATTAATAACAAGCAGCTCCCCACCCTTAGCTCCCCTTGCCATTATACTTTCAATTAAGCGAGGCATTTTCCATCATTACAGAACCGAACACACACACACACACACGCACACACACAAAGGGGTATACCTGTATGCACATGTGTAGAGAGAGGGAGAAATGAATGGATGGTGGATTGCGTACAATTAATGTGTGTATTTGCCAAGTACCTGCATACCGTGTGTGTGTGTGTGTGTGTGCTGCCGTCACAGGCCTAATGCGCGGGGCATTAAACCCATAGCCTGGAGACAGCTATAAAACTGGGAGGGCCGAGCTGATCAAAGTAAATGCCTGGGAATCTAGTTAATGTCGGCCCAGCCCCTCGCTGCTTTAATGGGCGAGGCAGCTGGCGCGCAACGTGACGGGCACACACACCCACACACACACACACACAAAAACGGGGAATAAAGCGCTTCGACTTGCTCGTATACAGGCGTACAAACACACACTTGCATTCCGACTGGTCATGGAATATCTGGAATATTGTGGAAATTGGAGGTGTATTCCATTCAGGGGAAGTTGGGGAGTTTTACAAAAAAAAACTGAAATATAGCAGAATGTATTTTTCAACTTGTTTCACACATTCATCGCATTAGATGGTGGTTTTCAGCCCAACTGGAGTGGAAACCAAACTGAAAAACATTAACAAACCAGCAAAGAAGATCAATTTTAGGTCATAGACGCCCTCCAACGTAGTTTTGGAAAGTCATGGAATTTTACATCAGGGCCACATGTGTGCAGGCATATTCTTCCATGCATTGGAGCCACACATCCTCTCTCCTTCATCCCTTTTCCTCTCTTCTCCCATCTTCACATTTCTCCTCCTTCATTCTCTAGACATGAAGAGACTCTTTAGAGCACTGCGGAGCCACAAATCCTCTTAGCGGGAGTGTGTGAGATCTGTCGGACCCCTCGACCACCTCAGTCCTGTGTGTGTGTGTGTGTGTTGTACGGCCTTCAGCCTACCTGAGCCCGTGCACTCCGCTCCAAAGAGGTTATTCACTGGCTTACAGGAAAAGAAGCCTATAAATCTTTGGGGTCAGACAAGTCTACACACGCTTGCACCGGCCAGCGCAGGTTTGGGAAGTGCAGGAACTCATTCATGAAATCTCGACATTCTGTCGCACCCGTGTCAGATGTCTCACACACACACGTACACACACACACACACACACAGCCTCCCAGTCCTGCTCGGGTATAGACTCCGCGGCTGAACCCCCACACGCATAAATATCCCCCTTCACGTTTACACACACATAGTTACACTCCTTCCACACACATCGCAGTAGACTGACAAAGGTCTCCACATACTGTAGGAGAGGTAATAGAGAATGTAAATATCGCCTTTGGAGGGAATGAGAATTCATAAATGCCACACACATTGGTCAAAGCATAGCGAAGGAACCAAAGAAGCATTTTTGGTAGTAATTATTAGCAAAATTCCCTGTCCGCATCCGGTCTGTCATAACCCTAAGCACGCATGAAATAAAAAGAATTGCTGCAGCTTCCCCTCCCAGTTTTACCTCTAATTTACCACTTAGCTTTTGCTTTTTTTGCATTATTTATTCCAGCGTTTTAGCTTTATTTGCATCTCCGTATCCAAAGCAAAAACAGCACGGGGCAGCCAGCAGTCACTAGACAGTGCAAGAAAGGAAGAGGCTGATGGAGAGAGGCAGCAGGAAAGAGACAGAGGTGGAGGAGAGAGAGGAAGAGACCACCCAGCCTGAATGTTGTTGCCCTCTCAGCTCTCTATTGCATATTATCACCTGCTGCTTTACTGCAGATGGCACGCTATCAAAGCGCTGCGGAGGGCGAGGAAGACGGAGAAAGAGGGAAGGGGAAGACCGTGAGATGGTGTTTGCAGCGAATGGGCAGGTTTAGAAGCACATTGAAAGAGGAGGCAGCAGTAGTGTATAAAATAAACTTTTTGGCTCATCTGCCCAACAAAACAAATTACCTGCCAAGAATAATTTTTACCGGGCAAAATAACTTTCCGTATAAATACGTCACTTTACCAGTTTTCAGTGCTGTTACCTGCAGAATGAAATGCTGTGTGAAACATTCAATAAAGAGATAAAAGCAGATTAAGAGTTAACCATCCAGGCAGTGGAGAAACAGAAGGAAAAGTTTCACACACAGAACAGAAGTTTAGACTTATTGCGTGTTTTCAAACTTCGTCCATGCTGCCGACAAGCATATACTCTCTTTTATCATGAGCAAACACTGTATATACAGTATAACCAAGGGATTCAAATGTTGTAGTGTCAGTAAGTTGCTGTCCAGTAACTAGTAACTTTGTGATACAAGCATCGACATTTAAAGCGTTTCTATATGCAAAGGCAAGCACCGCCTAACACCACATTAACATTTCCTAACACACACCTGCATCAAACAAGTGCCAGCTTAGCAATTGTAGAAGCTCCATTTCATATGTAGTCATCACTGTCACTGCACTGCTACTCATTGTTTTCTCAATCCACCCAGAAGGAATTGTGTGGAAGGAGGGAGTAACTTTCTCAGCTCCCACATTAATTTTCTAGCCAACCAAGCTAACCATTGCACTGACTCTCTCTCTCTCTCTCTCTCTCTCTCTCTCTCTCTCTCTCTCTCTCTCTCTCTCTCTCTCTCTCTCTCTCTCTCTCTCTCTCTCTCTCTCTCTCATCACACAGGGAAACAAGAAGCTGTGCCCACAGTGCAACACCATCACCTCACCCGGAGACCTGAGGCGCGTCTACTTGTGAAGAACACACCCCCGCCCCCCCACCCCCCTCGTCCCCTCCGATCCATTCCTCCCTCCGTCTTGGATTTCCTCTCCCTCTACCATCAACCGTCATTTCATTTTCTCTCTCCCGCGGCCCGGGCCGGTGGCTAAAAAACACCCTCCGAGAGCAAACAAGAGACAAGACGGCTCGTCTTTAAGACTCCGCTGGCTCTTCAGGGAGGTCGGAACCGGCTGATCCGCTGACTGATTGACTTGGCTGCCCGGCCAAAAGAAAATAAACGCGGACCCGCATTCTCCACCGGTCAGTTCGTACCGCTCCTCTCCGGTCCACCTGCCTCATCGACATGACTCCCTCTACATGCGGTATCGCGCCTCCGAAAGACAATACCGGGCCCAAACCGCCTTCCGGAGAGCAGGAGGACTTGGTCACTGTGAGTTAATGGAGATCTCGACGATCCTCAGTAACCCTCCAAGCCCTGCTGCCACCTACAGATGGTTGTCTCACCTAGCTTCACGCTGCAGGAGCTAGTCCCGGAAAGAACTCCTTAATACGGAAAAAAACTAAAACTTCTTTGTTTTTGACATTTCAGTGGTGCTGGACAACGGGGCTCTTCCCCGATGACTTGACAGAAAGACAAAGTTTCTTGTTTTGTTTTTTTGTTTTTTGTTTTTTCCGGGCGGAGAGAAAGGTCTCCATCTTCACGCCCCTGTCGCTAAAGACGATGAACATTGAAAGAGGGGGAGAATAAAAAAAAATTGAAAAAAGGACCTGTCCACTCAAACTGAGCTTTCAACCAAACTGAGAATAACCTCACAACCTTGTAAGGGAGTTTGATACTCCTCCTCCTCCTCCTCTTCTTCTTCTCGTTGACACCCCCCCCCCCCTTCCTTCCTTCCTTCCTTCCTATCTCCCTTCCTTCTTTTGTGGTGTTCTAGTGAAGTCAACCAAAATGTTCCCCCAAGATGCAGTTCAAGCACATGTAATATAGTCTATGTATGTTTACAATGTTGGGTGTAAATGACATAGAGTTCACACACAGACGCAAACACACGCACACACAGCCGCACACACACGCAGACGTCGACAGACACACACACACACACAGAAGTATATAATATCAAAGTCCTGTTTTTAAGTTTGACTTTTTGGGAAGGGGAAGGGAATGATGTTCGGGAGGGGAAAAAAATGGCTGGAATAAAAGAAGCCTTCTGTATTTTTTAAAAAAAGATGTTGATGTCTCGAGGTTGAAGTTGTATTTCACTGTACAGGAATAAAAAAATTTAAGTAATAATAATAAACTACTCAAAACTAGACGGTCAAGGTTTAGATGGTGTAAATTTTTTTCCATGCCACTACAGCATACCCTAAAAAGCTGTAGATTTGAACATAAAGTAAGGAGAGATCTTTCTTTTTTTTGTTTGTTTTATCAAATTGAAAGAGTCCTATTGCCCTAGATTTAAACGAGCACTGAACAATGGAATTGCTCTTTAGTTGCAACGATGTCCAACTGAGCCTCTGTTTTTTTTTTTTTTTTTTATCTCATCCGGAGTAATGTTAACCTCCATTTACGCTTCCTCTCAGTTGGAGTAACAACATGCTCGGATCATAATCTAGAAAACACGTTCTCTTTTTGGTTTTTCCCTTACATGTCTCAAAAGAAAACTTCTTCCATTGTTCTCATACTGCTATGCTGCAAAAAGTCCCAAAACTGGCAACCCCCGAAGGGCAGGTTCTTTCTAACTATAATGGATGAGAGAAGGCTCTGGAAGTGTGTGGGGGGGGAGGGGGATGGCCATGGCTGAACTGGCAACCTCCGGGCCCCCACAACGTTTCCCCCTCCCCCTCTACAGTGGCAGCAGCAGCAGCCAAGGTGGTGGTGTGCTTTGTGTTTGTAAAACTATGTATTCTGTGATGTCTGTATTGTTGTAAAGAAATGACGAAAAAAAAAAACAAGAAAAAATAAAACCTCTCAAATACCGCGAGTGGTCCTGTTCACAAAACCTGGATGGAAAAATAAGACATTGTAAAGAAAAATGTTCCTGTGTTCACTGAAAAAAGGTGGGGAAGATGGCCTTAATGCAAAAGACACACTTCTTCTGTTCATGTGCATTTTTTAATAGACTTATGTCATCTCAGTGTCCATAGTGTTCTCTCTCTCTCTTTAGTAAAGGGACTTTTACATCTTAAGTTAAGATCATTTCCATCCACTGTGAAATAATGAAAAAGGCCCACAGTTTAAACATTCACCTTTTTGTTTTCAGGCAAAAATAGATGGGGGGTCTGGGATCCTTCTGCCTAACGAGAGAAATCAATTTGGGGCAAGTTAGGGATGAGTTCATTCGTCTGTAATGATGAACTTCTATTTTTTTCCTAGCGTTATTCCCTTTGGTTTTCGCTCAATCATGTAGTTACGCATCCCGGTAGGCTAAAGACTCGAGAGGCAAAACGGGATGCAATGCTACGCTGTTGTACGTTCACTCAAGAGTAAATCTTCTCTCTCTAACTCTGTCACGCACTCTTGCATTGTGATCCCTCCAACCGCAACACGTTTTATTTGAACCTGCCCCAAAGATGACAAATTGCACAAGAGGATTGTGTCAAAACTAATTTGTGTCTTGTATATTCTTGGAAATGGTACATGTCTTTCCCGTTTGTAAACTACATTTGACATTAATTAAATGATTGTAAATCTCAAGTCCCCCCCCCCCTCCCTTGGCTTTTCTTGTCTCCATTCCCCTTATAGCTGCTGGAAAGTCTGGGTTAATGTTGGACCCCAAGAAGCATTTCAAATCCCTTTGTTATTTGAATTCTGAAGCAATTTGGAGAGTAATATCCTGGCCTAATAAGATACTTTTTTATGTGTGTGTATCCAAGTTTTACAGTTAAAACTACAACAGCAGCGCTGTCACATCATGGACCAATTTTGAGTCTCTTCGCACACTTGTTTCTCCCACTGTAGTCAAACTGCGATCTTGCTTCTAAGGTCAAGAAAGACAGCACAGCATGTTGCTCTCTGGTCCGTGAGGTAAATTGGGACAACACAGAAATGCCTAATACTTGGAGCTATTTCGATGACTGGAGCTGTGTAGAATGTCCACTGGTCTCCCAGCTGAAAGTCTAATAAGATGCTGAGATAGTCAAATCCACACTGAAAATGATCTTCCACACACTTACATCCATGCAATTTGCATTTATTAAGCCAAGCTTTCGGTCTGCAAAACCATCATCAGAGCATACATGGCACATTCCTTGTAGATTGCATTGATCTAAATGTGTAGAAGATCTTATTCACCTTGGAAGGACTGGAGATGTACAAGCAGAAGGTGACTGGTGTGGATGAAAGGGAATGGGGTCCTCTTTGTTAAGGACTAAACCAGCTTTTTGGGAGTTTGGCCCATTGGTCACCTTACCTAATATGTGACGAGAGGATTGGCACCAAAATCATCTCTGTGTCTCTGGTAGAATGTTCTGTCTGGTCCGCATGCTAGCGCTTCAGCATACAGTAGGCTGTATAAAGTCACTGCTGACTAGCTTTATCCTAAAAGTGCAAAAAGTAGAACTTATGCATGGTAAAATAGACATGAAATTTGAGGAAAAGAATGCGTTTTCAATGGCAGAACTCTCTTCCCGTAAGACTTAGAGCATGACCTGTTTGCGCTGTTGATTAGTAATGAACTTCACTCACGATGAGTTTTCAGAAGTTATAGAATCTACAGGCCATAGAATAAAAACTGGATCACTAAAAAGTTTATCTTCATACTTTGGATAATGCTAGTCACCTGCGGTTACTTAACATACTTTATGCTAAAGTGTTAGTATGCGCACTGGACAGAGCAATCTACCAGAGACTCAAGAGATGATTTTGGTACCAATCCTCTCATCACATACTGGGTAAGGAGACCAATGGGCCAAACTCCCAAAAACTCAAGAGTAGTCCTTTAATACAACAGCCAGTGAGTCAACCCAAGTGGAATCCTCTAGATCAAAGGGGGTATTTGGGCTTACCACTGCTCAGACGGGGTAGCTTTAGCACTGAGGATGTGGAATCTGAGCTCAGCAGCAACTGTGCCAAAGGCTGTGAAGAACCATGCATACATGTTTTAGCCTGCTGTCAGACTGAGCCAATAAGGGAAGTGTTGTCAGATGCTAATAAAGTTTTATTGAATGAGAAGCAGCCACAGCAGAAGGTGAGACTTGTTTAAAACCCAATCGGCGGAGACTTCAGAAGGTTTTGGGTGGCAAGACGGATCCCAAAAACACAAGGTCACAGGTTCACATTCTTGCCAAAGCCATTGGGTGTCCATCCCAGTCCGAATGTCCATGGGCATCATACCGAAACCCGACTGGCTCCAAGAATGTCCCAAACATCTCATCTTGCGATCTGACTGCTCCATTGATATATTGTGTGTCTCAAAGGGACAAGGTAATGGACAAATTCTTAATTATGCTGTGCGTAATGTGGCGAGTGCTCTAAATTGTTCAAATTTCCCTTGAATCCTTCCAAATCATCCCACCAAACTGAATAACTCTGTGCTATTATGCTTCTTCCCTTCTAATAATGCAAATAAAGCAAAGTGCAAAAAGAAGCCCAGTTGACCAAATAAACCATGAACTATGCCATGAATGCAGTATCTGACTTCTCACGCATTCTTTCAAAGTATGGCCTCCATCAGTCATACTGTATGTGTATTCCAATGCTAGTTTTGATCTCAAGCAGAAAAGTCTGAGTAACTAAACCTCAAACCCAAATCTGTGTAAAGCCTGACATCTAGTGGTGAAAAGCATGCTACTGAAATTGCCATCTGCTATTGGCTGATCTTTGATGCCAAGCGATGTCACCTTCTATAGAGTACAACAGGTGGTGACATCACCTGGCACCAAAGATCAGCCAATAGCAGATGGCAATTTCAGTAGCATGCTTTTCACCGTTAGATTTCAGGCTTTGTACAGATTTGGGTTTGGGGCTTAGTTCCACTTTAAAGTATTTTCTCATTTCATCACATTGTGGCCTTGACCTACTCCAACACTGACGAGGACCAATGCCATATCCCACTGTCAACAAACAGGTCACCATTTGAAGTGGCTCGTACTCATCAGAGCTCCCATTGCTCCCAGTTTGCTCTGGATCCAGCAGACTGCATTGCCATCTAGAGGTCTTATTTTTACACACAGTCACTTCTCTCTCTATAAAAACTCTACTTAATCCCACCACTGCTATCATGGCTGCTATAATCAGCAGTTCGCCAGATGGTGTCGGCAGGCTTGGGAAAAGTGTGTGTGCCTGCGTGTGTGTGTGTGTGTGCCTGCATGCTCTTGTTAAACAGTGTTATAGAAGCGAGCCCTGCCAACCTTCAGAGCTCATTCAGCAGCCGCCTGTAACAGTAATTAGCAAGAATTACTACAATATGATCTCTCTTCCCTCCCACCCTCCCTCTCTCTCTCTCTATTTGTTGCTCAGATCTGCGTCCAAACCTTAAACTGAGCCAGTATTGCCTTTTCCTTACCGAGGCCAAGGTGAGGGCTTATTATACTCAGCCGTGCCCAGTAAGCGCTCCTGTAAGTGCTGTCAGATGCTAATAAAGTTGCAGTGAATGGGAGGCAGCCACAGCAGGAGATGGGCTTTGTAGAAGTTTCTGGAGCTGTGCTGAGCTTCTGGACGCAGACTACTGAAGTTTTGTGTGTGTGTGTGTGTGTGTGTGTGTGTGTGTGTGTGTGTGTGTGAAAAGTGGAAAAGTATAGGTGAGGCAAGACTGTGTGGCGCGGTAAGATTAGAACAATTTTCAAAGCTCAGGCTGGGAACCCCCCGTCGGTCCTTGCAGGGATAGCAGGGGGTCTCTTGAAAAATGAAAAGTTAGTTTTGAATTTTGTCTCAACTTTGCACACTAGCTCTCTGCCAAATGCCTATGGTGTTATTTCAAAGATATCTGTGATCTGAGTTTTTTACATTAACTATAACAGATTAGACACCAATAAGACACCAATATTTTGTAACCAGATCACTGCAATCCTGTCACTTGTAATCCATTACTGTACTTCCCAACCCTGCTAATATATTAACTTCCCCAGAGGTGGTAAGGTCAGACAACACTGTGTGTTTATGTGTGTGCATGTGTGCGCCTGTGTGTGTGTGTGTGTGTGTGGGTGTGGGTAGGTGTGTATGCACGTGAGCCAATCTATAGCCAGGGTATTAGGTAGGTCTGTGGTTAGGAGAGTCCAGTTACTCACTGCCGTGGGACCCAAAGTGGAGTTGTTTGTGTGTGTGTGTGTGTGTGTGCTTGGCTGTGAGTCCCACTGATGACAGATCTATGGAAATGTCTTTTGGAGGTCAGACAGTGTGTGTCCTGTGGATGTACACAGTGCGTCATTATTGGCAGTTTACAAACACACACACACACACACACACAGACAGATCGATAGGACAGTGCTCTCTCTGAACCCCCACCCCACCCGTCCGACTCCCAAACACACCCATACACACACAGACACACATCTTAAGCCATTGTGTGTGTGTGTGTGTGTGTGTGTGTGTTAGCTACTTCCTCTGTCACACTCCCTGTCTAGCGTTGAAACACTGCATGCTCTACACAACCACACCGGCACACATGTAAATATGCACACAAATGCATACATGCCCACATGCATACATACGTAAACACACACACACACAAGCACATACACACTTTGACACACAACACATATTGATTCCATCAATGACTAACTAAGAGGGCTGGATGAAGCGAGGGAAAGGAAAGAGAAAGCAGAGAGAAGAGATGAGGGATGTTGGCCAGTTCGACCAGATGGTATGTGTGTGTGCATGTGTGTGTGTGTGTGTGTGTGTGTGTGTGTGTGTGTGTGTGTACAGTCCATGTTCAATTCCGGATTGGGTGCCAGAAGTAGCAGAAAATCTATCCAGGAGGCGCCTGCAGAAAGAGGCAGGAAATTGAAGCAGTTCAGAGAGGAACAAGAGTCATTAAGGCCTTTAGCTCATCAATTAGCTCCGCCCAGAGACACTAGAGTGTGTTTGGCAAATTATGACGTATCCAATTAGAAAAGCTGAATGGAAATGGCAAAATTCAATAAAATTGCCCCAATATTGCAAAAAAGTTTGTATGCTTGCATGAAGTGGAAAACGTTTGATAGAGAAATGATGCAATACATTTTAATGGAAATGCATTTGTCCAACAGCAGTTCAAAAGTGGCTTTGGATGTTCTGAAATGTTGTCTGTAGGCTACATAATCTGTCCACCACAACACATTTAGAAGGAATAGTATTTGGGCATTGTGTTTTTTTAAGAGTATAGGTATTTTTGCTTTAAGTGAACTTGTGAAAGATATTTCTGTGGTATCACAATTGTTGTCAAATCTATTTCGATTCATAGACAATGGAGAACCATAATTCAGATACAGTAAGGTGCCTCTGTGTGTGTGTGTGTGTGTGTGTGTGGTTTAAATACTTAATGTCAACAAAACCGTCCTTAACGGTCCAAATTTACCTGTTAATCTTTCCAAGTCGTTCTCAATCTGATTTACCAGACAACACTGGAAAGATTCAGATTTTCTTGCCACAGATTTGATTATAAAACTCAGTGTAACTTTACCAGACAGGAGAGATGAGTGTTGAATTAACAGTCTGTACAAACTCCTGGGTTACAGCATGTTACAATATGTATGTATGAAACATAGTCTCAATATCTTTCATAATCATTTAAAGAAAACGAAATATCTAGGACTTTTCAATGCAATATGGTTTTAATAGGATAAAAACTTGGTAAGAGCATCATGAGTTTGATTTCTATAATTAGTTTCAACTTCAATAAATTCAATAAATTCAATCGTTCCATACAAATTCAGAAAACAGAATTTAAATTCAGTCGTCTGCTGGAACAAATCTCATCACTTTCAATCTAAGTCATTTACACAAACACAAGATCTCAAGTCAAGACTTTAGAAACCTTTTCAAGTCATCAAAGTACAAGTCAGAGTCAAGTCCCAAGTCACCAGAACCAAGTCAAGTCCAGTAATTGTATTTCCATAAAAGCTGCTTGAACTGAGTTATCTCAAGTGAAATATACAGTATGGAGTGCTGTTTAAAGTGACAGAAAAGCTGAATGGCCCGATAGATTGAAGCTTATTTCTTGGTGTTGTAAAGCCCAAATATCCTGAAAATACTGCCAAATCGTTTCTAAATAAAGAAATGTATTAATTGTGTGCTTACAGAACAACAAAGTACATAAATAGGCCTAGAGATAAAATGAAGAGAACAAGCATATCACATGTTTTAACCAACAAGGACCAATAATGCAATATGTCCCTGCAGTAACTCTAGCTGTCCACAAGATGGCGGTGTTTGATAGTGAATGCTGTCCCAGTTTGTGATGAAGACCTTGTGGTTACTCCTTTGACACATATCAACACAATATTGAACATTTTATATTTATATTTTAGCCTTTCAGCAAGTTGTCTTGCACAGAATGGATTACTCAAATGATTATATTAAATGAATCAATCTCTACACGCACTTTCTTCACTTCACACTAATTGTAAGCCCACTAATTGTTTTCTTCAGATCCTATAACAGGTATAGCAGGGAAGTAAAGCACTCCTCTCTCTCAATCTTCCCCTCCAACAAGGCAGAATGTATGTCACCAAAGAGGAAGCCATTCCTTCCCAACCCCCACCCATCCCATTGAACTGCCCTCTGAGTGTGCCTCAAACTGGATTCAAACCCACCACGGTCCCCTAAAGAACCAGTTCCACTGCTCAGGATGACTGAAAGGAGCTGCATCTCATTTTAGATGAGAGCCAGGATAAAGGCTGAACGTTGTGCTCCGAGTCAGTCGCATTGGTGGTTTGGATTTAAAGAGTTTAAGTTTGAAACTGACTGATCTAATATACACGTTAGTCTTATAGGAGAGACTGTATATGGGAGACGGACAGAGGGAGAAAAGACGAGGAGGTCGGGGTGGGTTGAGGTGGAGGAGGAGGAGGGGGTCATCTCATCTGTTTCATCTCTTCTTCTTTCCCCTTCAACACTCCTCCTTTCATCTCCGCCAGGCCCCCCAGGGGAGAACACTGGTCCTCTGTGTGTGTGTGTGTGTGTGTGTGTGTGTGTGTGTATGTGTGTGTGTGAGAGAGAGAGACCCAAGAGGGAGAAAGAGAGAGAGACTGGTAGAAGGGGGGGTCTTGGGGTCTCGCCACAGGATCCCCATATCTTGAAAGGGGGAGATGACAACACGAGATAATGGAGGAGAGGAAAAAGGGGGGGGGAGTGTGGAAAGAGGGAACGTGTGTGTGTATGTGTGTGTGTGTGTGGGTGTCCCTCCCACCCCCCATCCCCCAAGAAACCTGTGATATTCTACCTGTTTGTCTTTATATCCCACTTAGAGAACGCTGACTTTTTCCCATATTTAGATTAATGGCACAAAGATTCTTTTGGAACATACTTTTGAGAAACGCAGGAAAAAAAAATTGGAATGGATGGAAGGCCAAAGAACATCAAGTCTTCCATCAAGTCTTTTTTTATCAACTCTAGCATCCTCTATTCTTCTGTCCACAAACGTCTGTCCTAACCTAATGACCAGTTCCATCCATTTTATGTTAATGTAAGGAAAAGGGTTTATTCTGGGTCTGTCCTTAGTTCACATGGGTTAATCTGGGTGTACTAGCTGTATCCAAAGACCTGAGTCGTGATCGGGGTCATGACATACGTTCGACTTGATTTGGTAATAATGTAAATGGGTTATTATGTCTGATCTGTGTTGGCAAACCACCCTAGCAGTAACTATGCTTCCGGCAAGTGGAAGGCAATCAGCAAGCTATCAAGGATCTAGAGAATTCAGGTGGAAACGACAGACAAAATGTCAGGATCATAGAATTTAAGAGCAACTTTCCATTCGAGGTTGGGAAGAAATCCAGGGACCACCAGGGGTCCCTGAGGGGGTTCCAGGGGGTCCCCAGCAAATTGATGAATTGTTAAACTTCACAATGAATTAAGAGAATCAATTAGAGAATGTATTAGAATGACTATTTTGGTCATAGTTTCACTGTTATCTCTAACACAGATAGACATGGAATTCTAGACAAAATCGTATCTAGCAATAACAATATTCTCAGATTTGGGTCCGTGAGACAAAATCTCATCAAATGGGGGTCCGTGGCCCTAATGTGGACTAAATTAGAGGTCCTTGATATGAAAAAGTTTGAGAATGACTGCAGTAAAAGACAGAATCAACGGTGAACGCTATCTATCACCTGTCATCTGTGGCATGGTTACTTGATATAGTCGCACCGCTGAAACACCTGCACGTGTTTGATGTGGTCTATACTGGAAAACCCGCACATCCTGATCTTGTGTAAAATGAAACAAGTGGGGCATGACCTGTGTTCACTGGTGCATTCAGACAATGGCTGAACCTGTGTGTATCCCATGTTAAACCCAGGCTTGTGGTGTAAAGACTGTTAGACAAACTGTTGAGGGACATATGTCAAGTCAAGTCAAGTTTATTTATTTATATAGCCCTTTATCACAAGCATGTCTCAGAGGGCTTTACAGAGAATGTGTCTAGCTAGGTCTAACTAAACACAATCAGTGGTAAACAAAATTTTGTAGGACAGCATAATGAAAAACACAAGGTAGGTAGGAGCAGATTTAGCGAGACAAACAATCTACCTATTCTATATAGCCTAACCTACCCGGCACCCCAGCCTTAGACCCTAAATGCACACAAGGAAAAACTCCCAGGAAAAAACTTGGAAGAAACCTTGGGCGGGCTGAGGCAGATAGGGATCCCCCCCCGGGACGGCTGAGCGTGCAATAGGTGCCGGGCAAACAGCTGCAAACAGAACACACAGGGTCAGAGACAAAAAGGGGGCAGCAGCATCAGGGATGTGGGAAGGGACCGAGGCCGGCGCTGACGACCGCTGGACTGCACCGGAGTCTGAAAGGGGGAGAGAGTAAGGGGAGAAGCAGCAAATGGCATATGGGGTGGGGCCATAGATGAGAAGGCGTAGGTGTCCGCTTTCATCCAAAGCTCCATACAGTACCATGAGTTACCATCCTTCATTTTGTAGCGTGGCCCCAGTAGGAGTGGAACCCCTAACCCTGACAACATTAGTGTCATGCTCTCACCACCAAGCTTCCCGACATTGAGACAGAAGGTAAAAACAAATCAAGTCAATGAAAGGAGGCGAACAGAGCGAGATGGACGCAACTTCGCCCTAGGCGTCGCAAATTGGGGCTTGAGTTGAATTTTTAAACTTGAGTGAGAAATTTGCCTGACTCGGTACAGCAAAAGCAGGAAAAAATGAGTATTGGGTATTTGTGACAAATAACACTGACCAAAGAGTTTATAAAAGCTAGATTCCCCAAAGAAAACAGTGGTGCTGCTGCCAAGCCTGGTTCAACATGAATAATGGTCAAATGGTCACCATCACTGTGACTTTCGAAGGAAACATAAACTCTTGACCTGGGCAAACTTAATTAAATCTACTTGTTTTTAAAATATTGAATGGATTGGCCCCACCTCCTCTTAGTGTATTCACTAAGAGAAACACAGGTAGGTCCACATGTGCCCCATCACCAGATGGGACTGTAGAATTCCACAAAAGAAAAGTTCTTTCAGTCAATCAGCGTTCTCGGTCAAAGCATCACATGTTTGGAACTCACTACCTGTTGATCTACACAGTTTTACATCAGTTCATTCATTTTCCAGAAATCTAGAAAACATGGCTAAAGGAAAATCTTAATTCTGAAAAAAGAAAGTAGGGGTTGGGTTCATGAGTTGTGTGTTTTTTTTTTGTGCTCTTTGTGCCACCTGTGTTCATGTGTTTTATGATGTAACTGTTTGCGTCCTTGTGTGTTGCTCTTGTCATTCTAAGTTTTGAATGCATGCTCATGTTTCATGTTGTCTGCATGATTCATCTGTTTTATATTGCATGGCTCATTCCTGTGTATTGGTCTTAACTGTCGCTTTTAATGTCTTACCTGTCCATCGACTACAATTATGCATACTAATGTGCATTGTCCCTGCCAAATAAACATAATAAATGTATTAAAATGCAAGCATGATAGAATAAAAGATATAAAGCTGAAGCTTGTAATCATGACTGTGCCTGACACCCTGCTGCTTTCTGACGTGCGGAGCTGCTTACATGTCGTCACGCCAGTGTTGCTTCAAGTCAAGCGATCCAACTAGTGCAAGTAAAGCGAGGCGAACTGTGTTAGTGTTTTTCAACTGTCCTAACAAAGAGATATATTGACAAATATTGATCGAGTTTCCAAATCCCGTGGCTTACAGTTAAAGGAAAGCAAACATGAGCTGGAATAGGACAAGATATTTCAATATTGATCCAGCTCATTGGAGTGTAAACTTACAAATGTGAGTCTGAACTTGACAGCAACATCTCTGATACTTAAAGTGACATCTTAAAGTTGACTCAAGGGATTTGAGTGCAACACATTTGGTAACAGCGCACTTGTTTTCATTCACAACTAATCTTTCCCAAGCCCCTTGTTTTCAGACCGTGAGGTAATGATAGGTTTTGTTTGCACGGTGCTTTTCTTAATCACCAAAGACCTCAAGTAAAGATCAACTAAAGGTGGTGGACAGAGGATACAACGCCCCCCGCCCGCTCCCCCCCAACACACACACACACACACACACACACACACTTCATCTCACATCCAAGCCAAGGTTTCTATGTAAGGGCTCACATTAGTTTATAGCACAGGGGTCAATTGCGTCCAATGTGTTGTACTGGCAAACATTTACAAAGCTCTGTTAGCACCAATATGCAGGATCTGATGTAACTATTCCTCATGCAATAATTAAGACTGAAAGCTTATATAGACACCTTCAAATATGAGCTAAAACAAACATTTATGAAATTGTAAATTGCGACTTTAAACATATGACAATACAAAGTAATTGCCAGACTTGCGACAATAGACAGTATAGGGACACAATCCCTTTAAGTGAAGTCCCCTCTGAATGCTTGTTGTTCATTGTGACTGAAAGATGGTAGTAAGTTTTATTTGCATAGTACTTTTCAAAAAATAAAGTGTTTTGAAACATGAGACTAAGATGAATTCAAAATGTAACTGAAATGTAATTGAATGGACTTTATTTGAACTATTCCCCAATTAATGGTTATCTAAAGTTCCCCAAAGCGGAATCTATAGATCCCCAAGGGTCAAGAAGAAGGTCCCAAGAGACCTTCAGCAAAATGAAAGCTAGTTTCGCTATCACCTCATTCTCGAAAAGTCAGTACAATCAGAGACTAAACAAAAATGTCTATTAGCTTTCCATTGTTATTGCCCCAAATGCACTAAACTACTGTGAAATTCTACTAAATCATATCTAAAAATCTTCTAAAATAGGGGTTTATCGGACAGAATCCTGTCAAAATCACGGTCCATGGCCTGATGTGTTTCCTTTTTGGAGATCACTGATATTACAAACTTCAGGAACGTTGGTCCAGGATATCCTTCAGTTTTCAGTTGGCGTTTGTGAATGAAGGATAATGGTTTGCTTCATTTCTACAGTGCCTGTCTAAACACTCACAGACACTAGATAAACTCACACTAGATAGACAATGGTTTGCACAGTCTCCCATGGAGCTCCTACCTAACTCCCCTATGGATTATCCTATAGCAATTGGATGGTAATACTTCTAACTGACAGAAGCTAATCCACGTCATAAGCCCAGAACTGAGATGTCAGTTTGTAAAAGGGGAAGAGTCCAGCGTGGCTGCTATTGTTGTGAAGACTTTGACAAGCAAAAGGGTAAACTTCACACTCATGCTCAAGCAAACGGAGAGACAATGCTTGGTTATCGGAGGCTTAGCGCAGACATGGGTTGTAGTCGTGTTATTTTAGCATACCTACACATGCACACACACACACACACACGCACACACACACACACACACACACAAGTTGACTGTTTAGGAGGGATTTGACTTTGTACACTTTGTAGTTAATACTGAGAACTGCTTCTACAGATGAAAATGTGAAGTTTGTGCAAGAAGGCAGGACGATGAATGTTAAAGAAAAATGCAAAAAGGGGACACTAAGGAGAGACAATGGATGTGATAGATTTGAACACACATAACACACACGATGAAACACAATGGTTGCTCAAGGATGGCATGAAGTGACGCTAAGCAATGTACCTAACCCTAAGGTAAGGTGATGATACATGTAAATAAAAACATTCATAAAAAATATGCAGATAAACTGATCTCTGTTTACTGTTTCATTGAGCCTTTCATTGAGGAACATGGCCAAAAAAATGGGGTTACAATGTTATTCCAACAGTGGAGGAACTTAGGAAACCAGGATTCATGAGGCGATCCCTTCATTGATCCCCATAGGGAAATGCTCTTTTTGCTTATCCTCCTTCCACAAGGAGGTCAAAGGTCAGGGTCAGTTGCAGAACAGCAGCTCTGGAGCTGGTAGGGATTCAGCATCTGGCTCAAGGACACTTCAGCAGGACAGATGAAATTTGAAAACCTGCAGATCCTTGAATGACACACACACACAACCGCACACACACGCAATCTTCCTCAGCTTTCCAGTGTGTGTGCAGAGGCAGGTGTGTGTGTGCAGGTTGTCTAATGTTTGTTCACTGTGATGCAGAGCAAACTTGAGCCAACTGACATTTCTCATGAATGGGGCCTTATGCGCATTTTGTCCCGTGGTTACTGTAACATACAGAGCGACTGAAGGAATTATCTCTCTCTCCAAAGCAGCCACTGGAGGGCGACAGAGAGACACACACACATACAAATATACACACACAGTACAGCTACACACATACACACACATTTTATAACTATTTTAAATGGCATTTTGGGCTGTGGGGAGGCATACTGTGCATACATTTACATACGTTTTATTTTCTCTGTTGTTGTATCACTTTACTCATCTACTACCTGTTTCTAAGTGGAACAAAGGCAGCTTCATTTATGGCATCTCTGTTTTTCTGACTGTTTGCAGTTAGTGGTGGTGGGGGGTGGGGGGGTTGCACATTTTGGACAGTTTACAATGTTTTTTTTGTTGTTTTCTTCCATTGGTAATCGGTTGAAGGTCAACACAAGCGCAGAACAAAGCACAGTGCCTACTCTAGACCCCATGAAGTGAAGCATTTATAACACTTTTCATTGTATTTGTAGTGGTTTGGGCACATTTCACTCACAGACACAAAAGTTCAATTATGAGGTACCGGCACTTTACTTGAGTATTTCCATTTTGTGAGACTTTCTACTTTATACAGGGAAATATTGTACTTTTTCCTCCACTACATTTAATATCTGATGACTGGAGTTACTAGTTACTTTGCAGAATAAGGTTTTACATGCAGAACATACGATAAGCTCATAGTATATGATGCATTGTTACTTATGCTCCCCAACAGTATATGGAGCAGTTAGACCGACAACATTAAAATACTTCTTACAGGTTAATGCTTCAATAATTTAACACTCTGAAAGAATGAGGACTTTTACTTTTGACACTTAAGTACATTTTACTGCTAATACTTCTATACTTTTACTTAAGTAAACTTTTAAATGCAGGAGTTTTACTTTTAATGAAATATTTTTCCATTATGTTATTGCAACTTTTACTAAAGGATGTGAATAGTTTTTCCACCACTGATCATCAGTAGCTATCAACTGTGGCAAAAACAAAACAAAAAACATTTTTGGGATGATCACAACAACTCAGGGAGTGTGTGTGTGTGTGAGAGAGAGAGAGAGAGAGAGCGAGAGAGAGAGAGAGAGAGGGGAAAAAGTATAAGAAGGTGTGTTGGGGGGAGCGGGGGGGGGGGGGGGGGGGAAGAAAGGGATGAAATGAGGGATGAATGAGAGGGGGAGGGGAGGCCCGGCTGTCTCTGCGTTGTATAGCTGAATAGATGAGAGCCAGTGCGGCCTCAGGCACTACCTGACAGGCTGGCTGGCTGCCTGTTTGTCTGCCTGCCCATGTCTCTATGGCCAACTGTACTCACCTGTTCAAATACAACCCTGAAGAGAAGGATGTAGAGGGTGAGTGGGGGGGGGGGGGGGGGGGGGGGGGGGGGTAGATGGATGGAAAGACTGGTTTTGAAAGCCACCAACGCCACAGATCACGTCGGATTGCGTTAATCACACGCCTTGATTCACCTTGAATAATCTCTCTCTTCACTTTTCAGGAATTCAATTAATAATCTGTAACATTTTCATATAAATAAGTACTTTTGCTACTCTCTGTCACCAGATAACAAAACACGACTGTGATTCAGCCTATATCCAGTTCATGAAAGCTTTTACATTTGCTGTTCTAAACATCGGGTGTCTGGTAGCTCTTTCCTGGGAAAACAAAAATTGCGTTTTATGTTTCTGGTTTGTTTGGAATAAACAGAAGAAGAACTGGGTAGTGAGCATAGTGATAGCCACCATGGCTGAACAGACAAAGAAAAGAGCGCCAATCCAAAATCCCCAAAAAAGGAAAAAGGCATCACAGTACTGGACACACTGTTTGATTGACAGGTGATCTCTGGGAAGAGCAGTGCAGAAACACCAACAGATGATCAAAAATCAAAACAACATAGATGGGGAAAAATGGGTTGACTTTCTCATTGACACCCATATACATGTTTATCACTCCATTGTTCATTCTCAGCTTCTTTACATGTGACACAGATCCATTAAGTCTTGTACAAACTTTGAAAATGAAAAAAGACTGCATAGAAAGCAATGGAAAGATTAGAGCAGGTTTGAGATTTGACATGTGAAGGTCGGCGATACTGGACACCTGATATTGCTGACTGATGTCTGACACTACATGAATATACAGACCGATGTATTTGTGGATCACAAGAACTTTGTTGAAAGCATTCAAGGCATAATGGCTTCAGTAAAGTGACTGTTTCCCTAAAGAAAGATAAAAAGCCTTGGTTTACTTTTCCCATGAGTGGAATCAATATAAAACGTATGCCAGTGTCAATACGGAAAAGAACGGATCTTCCAGTACTGTCTTTGTAGTTGTTTGCTTTGCAAATATGACTTGTATTTCATTTTTCACGCTTGTATAGGATGTGGATTGACCTGTTATTATCCATCAAATTGTACGTTTCTCACACACACACACACACACACATACACACACACACACTACTAAACATGTTACACAGATAGTACTTATACTGGGATCTGAAATGATTTCTCTTTATTTTCAGCTGATGCCCAGTAAATAGATTTTTTCACAAAACTCTCTCTTTCAAGTGACTTGAGGTTTGTCACAGCATGCCAACTTCTCCCACAAGCAAACAGTGTTTTGCCCACACATCAAGATAATCATCTAACAAAATAACAGCCTCATGTTGCAACCCAATCCTCTTCAACAGTCAGAATGACATCATTGAAGCCGACAAAGACAAAACTGGAAACGTCAACAGTTATGCAAGTAACAGTAAAGATGCAATAAGAATCTTTTACTTTACAGTGTTTTACAGTTGGTTACAAGTATTTCTCAATACTGAGTTCACTTTTTCAAAACTCTTCATACAGCTCTCTGCACCAACATAAGTTCATTTCATGTCCAAAACACACCAGAACCAACAAAAAAACTGCATGCATTATATCTATTTTTTGGGGGGGATGTTGAATACATGTCAAATATTTCAATATCGTATTTGTGATTTGAAATTGCTGTCCACTTGAATTTTGTATGTTTTTGTATATGTAGGTTTTGAACTTGAATTTAAGAGTTTTGAAAAAGAGTTTTGAATTTAAGAGTTTTGAAAATGTGGTAGTTTTGCTGACGGTTGAGTTTGAGTGAGAAATGAATTCAAGAATTTAGAAAATTGTGGTTATTGAATGCATTTTGTGTCAAAGCAATGAAAAATGGGTGAAGAGTTTTGAAATAGTGAACTCAGTATTGGAAAATGCTTGCAACCAATTGTTAAAAACTGTAACAACAACTGTAACCCCCCCCCCCCACACACACACACACACACACACACCCCTCCTCCTCCTTCTCGTGAACACACCATAATTTAGTCTCCCATCCTCTTTCCCTTCTCATTCTCCCACTGTCTCTCCCTCTCCCTCCCTCCCCCATTCTCTCAACCCTCTCCCTCCCTCCCTCCCTCCCTCCCTCCCCTGGTTTTTCTGTCCTCCGTGTCGAGGCAGAGGGATTTTGATGTTGTCCCAGACAATGGACAATTTGGGTGATTTCCTGTGCGCCAGTGTCATATGATTTTGTCCCGAGGCAGTGCTGTTCCACAGGCCTTTGTCTGGCCGGCCCGAGCCCTGGAAGTCAGACTTCCCTCTTTCTCTCCTTCCCTTTTCATGTGGCCTGCGTGAATGAGCCCGGTCGGCGGCTATTGTGGCGTGATTTAGTGATTTATCCGCTGGATCCGATGACCCAGGGCTTGACGTGTGGAGTGTTAACTGTGTATTTGATACCAGCAGCTCTTTCACAGGGATAGTCTCTCCATATAGGAAAGACTTGCGCATTGTGGCGAACAATAGCTTTTGTTGCCTCGGACAATGCGGGAGGTTTTCGAGAGGCTATTCATGTTCCTGTGGTGATTTGGACGGTTTTAATGTTTAAGTTGCATTAGAAATGATGATGATGATGATCCTCTCTTTGATTTTCGATGACGTGCTCATTGTCGGGTTTTTTTTTCTGTCTTTTGAAAGGTCGGATTAAATGGAATTTCAGTCAATCTCTGTCAGTCACGTCGGTCTACTTTCTGAAAATATTATCTTCATGTGGTTCATTCAATATAGTGTGACTTTCCTGGGAAGGTGTGTGTGTGTGTGTGTGTGAGAGAGAGAGAGAGAGAGAGACATGTCAAACGGTAACCGGGGTTGACATGGTGGAATCATAATGAGGAAATGTAAGCCTCAGACTGTAGGGCATCTTTCTGCCCAAGCATGCCCCTCACCTGAGGACCTGAAGGAAGCATCAGCATGTTCCAAATATGAAAACTGGGCCTCAACCTCCCCTTTACTGTACATTCAGACAGAACACATAAGAATGTAGAGGTGGTGTGAAAGCAAGCAAAGTCGATGGAAGCAGGTAAATGGAGCGAGATGAACGCGACTTCGCTCTAGGCGAGAAAATGAAGTGAAAGCCAATCAGCTTCAAGCAGATCTCTACCCAGGTGCCTGTGAATTTCTACCCCCACATAGTATTCACAGCAGGAAAAATTTCCATTGTGTATTTGTGACCAATAACACTGACCAAAGAGTTTATAAAAGCTAGATTACCCAAAGACGACATTAGTGGTGCTGCACACCTGGAGCAAAATGATTAAAATGAAGCACGATAGAATATAATATAAAAATATAGAACTGAAGGAGAATTTCAAGTCATCTACATTGTCTCATCATTCCTGACCTTTAAAACAAGAAGTCAAAAAACATGTCAAAACCACAAATGAATGGTTGTGACTGTTGCCCTGCAACTTTCTGCCGTGTCAAGTTGACACAAAATTGCCATCATGCCAATTTTTTTTATTTTTATAAAAGTCAAGCCAGCAGCCTTGCTTACCGCATGAATGTACGGTTGCAGTACACATTGGGCCTGAATCAGGGATGAAAAGAGGAAGAGAGGGATGCGGAGGAGAGGAGGAAAACAGAGGAAAAGTGTTGAGAGAGGAGAGAAAAGGAGTTAAGGAGGCGATGGAGGTAGGTGAGAGAGGAGATGAGTGGCTGTTATAAGAAAGAAAACAATGTATAGTAGTGGGGGGGTAGTGTTGAAGAGAGAGAGAGAGAGAGAGAGAGAGAGAGAGAGAGAGAGAGAGAGAGAGAGTCCTGTCTAGCGAGAAAGAGGTGCAGGAGTATCATGAAAAGATCTAATGGCAGCAGGATAGAGCGTGTAAGGTGAAAGGGAAAGACATCAAACAGCTGCATACTGTATAAGGAGAAAGTGCGAAGGCCTTGAATGACATCAAACAGAAACGGAATGAAGAGCGGAGGAGAGGTGGAGGAGAGGTGGAGGAGAGGTGGAGGAGAGGCACACGGGAGGCCAGGCACCGACCCTGTTGGACAGGTTTAGCCGACCTGTCTGTCTGCTCTGCTCTGCCTTTTTAACAGCAAGACAAACAAAAGAGAAAGGGGATTGTGGCCTGCCACGGCGCCAAGGCTCTGGCACAGTTCAGCTCATGTGTGTTTTCCAGCTTAACTCAACTGCGTTGTCGTTCCCATGCGAGGCAAAGAGTTCCAAAGAAATCCAAGACGCTTCCCATCTTTGTACCAGGAAGTGAATTTAATAACCGAGAGACAGAGGAGGTTGGGATTCTCTCCAGGACGAGATCAGTGACGCCTATTATCTTATAATATCTTAAAAATTGGATTACTTATTGCTGCATGTTATGCACCAGGCCAAAAGCTAAAGTCAAACCCAGGTCTCCCATATTAATATTAAAGTCCTAATTCTACCTTAAATAATATTTAGTAGGAGAGGGCAAATTGTTGGCATTATTTCTCTATGCATTTCTGATAAGCTTTATTTCTTCCACCCAGTATGAGCATGTTATTGTTACACATCTGCAGACTTTTGCATATACTTTTAATACTTTCACATAAAGTCGGCCTTAAAGTCGAGATGAAACGGCATTTCGAGAGTATCTAACTTCCGTATCGTGACGTATTTCCGAGTGAAACAGGAAAGACAGGCGGGACATAACGTTGGGAGGAATTTGATTTGAACGTTGAAAAGTGGGCGTGTCATAACACCCGAAGACACACCGAAGTACCGTGCTGTTGCTAGCTAGCTAACTAATGAATCTTAGCCTCTTAGGTCTGTGCGCTAAAAGTTGAAGATTGATTGATGGGTGGATGTCATGATATTATTGGGTGAAATTAGTTACGGGCATGCTTACGTAAGCACACGGCATATTTTGTTTTACAGGAAGAAAACATGATTGAATTTTGATATAAGAATACAATGAAATTGATTTTTGGTATTTTTTTTGGCATATATTGTTAAATAGGTGCACAGTATGACCGGGGATGTGATCTAAAAGGGTTAAAAAGGCATTTTTCATTTCATCTCGTCTTTAAAGGTCAATGGCCATACACAAGAGGTGGAAATCCTGCTATGATGTTTTAACAGCAATTTGTAACCACACTGCAAAAAATATCCATCTTACTCTAACAAGTCATTTAGTCAAGTATTGAGTCTTTCATTTCTTCTTCAAACAAGTGAAAATATGTGCCAATGGTTAAATAGATTGATAATTATAGATATAGATAAGCTCTTTAACTTTTTCTCAAGGCATTTGCAGCTGTTTCAGAATTAACTTTTGAAACTAGTGACAATATCTTGAAACAGTTTGAGCTGATTTGCATATGAAATAGGTGAACCTATCTCACCCCATTGCAACTTGCTGCATAAATTTGCATATTAATTAGGAAAACTATAACTCCTTAACGCTTTAGGATACAGAGTTCATATTGACATCACCCATGTGTTATGTGAAGACAAGTATGTTGGCATAGAAATATTGCTAATGAACAGCTTAATTAATGAGCTCATTAGCATAACTGTTTATGTTTAATATATCATGGTGATTATAGTGGGACATTAGGCAGCTTATGTGTTTTTTTTAAGAAAAATCTGGTTTTTAAGACTTGATACTGTCTTAAAACCTGTTCTATAACGATCTCACAGCACTTTGACCTTTAAGCTTTGGCTTTGGGAAATGTAGTGCTTAAAAAGTAGAACTTGCAATGGCAATGGGACAAAATTCAGCTGGAGTGGGGTTCGGCAAACAGGACGCCCACTGTGGGTTTTTGAACCTGAGTGAATGACATAAGGGACAACATGTGTCATCGTTGTTTTTCTATACGCTGCCTGAGGATTTCATCTGGGTATCATGACCTGAGGATCAGTATCTGCAGCCCTGTCGCTCCGTCTGTCGCCTCCTGTGACCTCCAGGGAAGACAGACCTGTTGGCTTTGATCACACACTTGCTCTTGGTTCAGGAGGCATGCTCACGTGCACGCACGCGCGCGCACACACACACACGCACATGCACACAGGCACGCACGCACATGAGGAGCCTTTACAAAGCTTCTCCTTCTTCAGTGAGGAGCTCCATCAGGTTGTGTGTGTAACCAAAGCCCCGCGCCAAGGATGTATGTGTGTGAGTGCATGTGTGTCTGTGTATGTGTGTGTACGTGTGTGTAACTGGATCCTCTTATAGTAGATGGATGTGAGTGAAATGTTGTGATCAAACCTGCTGGTACTGAAAACAAAAAGAGGGGTATGACATATGAGAGGGGAGTGTGTGTGTGTGTGTGTGTGTGTGCGCGCGTGTGCGTCTGTGTGTGTGTGTGTGTGTGTGTGTGTGTGTGTGAAAAATCAACTGCAAGAGAAAGAGAGTGAGAGGGAAAATAACTCTGCGTGTGAATCAGCAATCACCTTAGTGTTGCGGTGTAAACACTTAGAGAAAGGTCTATCTGCTTTGCATATACAGTATGGAGGACGCAGTTGCTGAATGTCACTGAACATGTTTTTGTACGTTCACTTCATATAATTGAAGTTGAACTGAGATGAACTGAGCTGCCGGGATTGTTGACATTTCTTCCGTCATCACTTTTATATACCCAGGCTAATGCTGGTGCTAATCCATGCACAGCCTTTCTCAGCACGCCACACTTTCTCACAGTTGCACATACAGTATCTATACCTGGGAGCTATGTAGTACAGCAGGTGGCTGCTGAATAAACACCGCTAGAGGTTGTGCACCACAATGGTAGTGTAGAGCATGTGTAGATCTAGTGTAGATCATGGAGAACAAGTTACCATTTGCACCTCAACAGTGTTCAGTGTTCTTCAAACTCATATTTATAGACTTGCTTTTATGTATTTTTTTCCTCTTTTAATATTGTGTTATTTCTTATGTTTTGTTTTATCTCATTTTATTCAACACAGTCATATATTTTTCCTTTATCCCACTTTCACTTGATGTCACTTGTTTCCTATTTTTATCTCCCTATGATGTATTTTACTGTTCTTGTCTTTTTGCCTTTCCTGTGAAACACAGTGTAAACTCTGCTTTTAGATAAGTGCTACATAGATAAAGTTCCATCCGCTACTGTGCGCAAACTACATAAACACAGGACAAACAGAGGTGAAACTGCAGCCAATCTTCCCATCTCACAAAGGCAAGTTTATCCAAAGAGCACATTTGACCAAAAACTGCATATATATTCCTTTTACGGAAAGGGAAAAGGAGAAAACTCACTTATTTCCCCTTTTCCATTCTGTCTCTGCAGATACATACAGGGGAATCGAACCTTCCAAACCACTTCCCGAGTCCGCAGGCTACAACTGCCACATCGCCTGAAATGAGTCCAACAGATAACGATACGCCACTCTCCCCAGATTTATGATTTATGACTGCTGCAGATCTAATCGCTTCTGTTAAACCGCAAGACACTGGGGAGCGGGTAACTGCCAAAATATCTTAGATTACCAGTGCATTTTTTTGCTTTTCCAATTTAGACGTTCAACTCACACTCTTAACTAGAGTGACTTGAAACGAGTGCAGGCGTAGATCCTTACATTACAAGCGACTCATACTGAGGCATGCAGAGTCATAGCCAGTCCTAATCTTTGGTTTCTTAATAGGGATTTAGGCCACCATCAGCTGCCGGAGGAGCTTCATTGCAACTTGACCACACGTGTATGGAAGATTGAGTCATGGTTCCTTTATTTTAGCACTCACCTGTTCTTCAGTATCACATGTTGCCTTAATGGTGTGATATTCACCACACCTTGGCATTTAGTTTAATTACAACTGCTGAAATCTTCACTAAAGACGGGAACCAATCGCCAAAATATATTGGCAAGATCGGAAGGTTTTATCTGCGTTGGATCGCCAATGAAACGATGAGATCTGAGTCACATGGAGGTAGAAACCAGATTGTCTGTGTCAGTCTGAAACACCTGAGCGGAGGAGAGCATTTGAACAGCATCCAGCACAGCGCTGCCCAGAATGTGCCAGTGTTACATAATCGAATTATATAATATGGGACGTGCCTAAACCAAAGCCAGGTATCAGCACTGTCACAGGAAAGCTGAACATCCTCAGAAAGTCAGCTTTAAAGTCAATCTAGTTTAATCTAACTCAGTGACAACCATAAAGTCGAAGGCCACACAGGCCTCCGGGCCACGAAACTTGGCTTGCATATTAAAAGACTATGTAAACATTCGTCTGAGATCACAAAGTAGTATTATGACAGCAAAAATACAAAAGATACATAGGCAAAAACCCAGTGCGTCCTGAAGATCTGGCTTGATATTTTCTGTTTTTATGATACCAGAGTAGCAGGCTTTCCACAGGCGACAACACAGAAATGATATCTGCTGCTCTCTGCGATCTTGGTCTAAAAAAAAAAGAGTAAATCAATCATGTGTCAAACAGGTTTAAACCTAATCATGTCAGAAAAAAAGCCTTATCCTAAAAAGCAAATTTTTAGAAGCAAATTTTTTTTGAGACGTTTGGAAAGATCCAAGAGAAAGTGCAGGTTGTGATATTTAACTGGATACTTTGATATTTTTAAATGATTGGATACCTTTTGTTCACATCACTGTCAATATATTATATGCATGTATGTATGTAGGTCATATACTATAAATTAGAGTCCAGCATGTTTTTTTTAAGGCTGATACCATTAAGATATCTTAAAAATTGACCATTTTCATGCCAAAATTTCAGAGAATATTATTCTTAACAGGGTGGAAAAGCCTCTGAAACTGCATTTAGATCATGGGACACTAAAACTCTAACTCTAGAATCAAGTTAGGTTAAGGGCTTCCCATAAACAACCAGTGTAGTACTGATCAATTATTCAATAAATATGTATGTATCAAACAAAATGCATCATATGCATCATATCAGCGGTGGTCGGCATTTACTTTACAAAAGGAAAATATTGGCCTGAAATGTTACTTTAACCCTTCTGTAAATATTCAGTTGACAGCTAGAGTCTTTCCTATTTTCCCTTATTGCAATTCAAAAGCTGATGCATCTTCCTACTGTACATACTGCCTCTTAATGAAAGCTATGCAGTACTTGCCAGTGCAGTATGCATGCTACTGTGGGCCGTATCAGTTCACTATCATGTTCATAGGTTGCTGCAGTAGACACGCAATCGCTCGTAACACAACACAGATCCCTCCTCCAGCCAATTAAAACACACAATCTTACGCAACTTCAAACTGCCAATCTTGAAGTAGATACAGTACTTAAAGTCACACAAGAAGACGTTTATGAGGCCTATCATATAGACCGTGAATACAGGTCAAACATCGAGATGTGCGCTATTATGTTGTTGTTTTTTACAGTAACGGCTGCTGCAGTGCTGCTGTGTCACTGTATCGACTTTAAAGATGCCCTCAGATAGTGTGCAGTAGATAGCCTACTGTCAAATGATCTAGGAGAAGTATAGGTGTGTGTGTGTATGTGTGTGTGTGTGTGTGTCTGTTTCTTTGTGCGTGTTGACCATTTTGACTCGCAATGGCTAGTAAATGTTTTTGGCTGGACAGTTTTCTGTTGTGTCAAAGAAATACACCTACAGTTTTTGGAATACACAGTTTTTGGGAGATCGTCCAATTGGTCAACTTATCCATTAAGTAGCCTAATGAGAACATAGACACCAAAATCGATAGATCATTTGCTCCAGTGCTCCATGCTAACACTTTAACATACACTATGTTGAGTGATAGTAGGCTCCATGCTAACACTTTAGCATACACTATGTTGAGTGATAGTAGGCTCCATGCTAACACTTTAACATACACTATGTTGAGTGATAGTAGGCTCCATGCTAACACTAGCATACACTATGCTGAGTGATAGTAGGCTCCATGCTAACACTTTAGCATACACTATGTTGAGTGATAGTAGGCTCCATGCTAACACTTTAACATACACTATGTTGAGTGATAGTAGGCTCCATGCTAACACTTTAACATACACTATGTTGAGTGATAGTAGGCTCCATGCTAACACTAGCATACACTATGTTGAGTGATAGTAGGCTCCATGCTAACACTTTAGCATACACTATGTTGAGTGATAGTAGGCTCCATGCTAACACTAGCATACACTATGTTGAGTGATAGGCTCCATGCTAACACTTTAGCATACACTATGTTGAGTGATAGTAGGCTCCATGCTAACACTTTAGCATACACTATGTTGAGTGATAGTAGGCTCCATGCTAACACTAGCATACACTATGTCGAGTGATAGGCTCCATGCTAACACTTTAGCATACACTGTTGAGTGATAATTGGACACTAGCAAGAAGTGACTTGCCCTGCCTATGACCTTTTCTGCTATCAAATTAACAACAATGACGTTTTCAACTGTTTTCATTGTAAAAAGTAAACATCACCTGTCTAGAATCTCCATAATGTCCATAAACACTTTTTTTCTGTTGATATGACATCATCCCACTAAGCTTTCAAACCCATCCACTGCATCAGTGATGAACGAAACGTTTGCTTGTTGTTACTAACTGTAATCATCGACCAATTACCATTCAAACCCAGGGAGTGTGTCAGTCAGATGGTGAGCAGTTGGGCGATTGAGTACAGATAGGAATCTAAACAGGCGGGATGCATACAGAGGCAAACAGCCATGTCGCTCCTGTCTACACACTGTATTGAAATGCAGCAACATGGAATGATGTAATGCTTTTTAATGGAGAGGCGTTCAACTTGCCTACCTTGTGTGTGTTGTGCATTTGCGTTCTGTGTGTTGCTTGTTACACAGCTACTATTGCACCATAATTACACCTAATAATAGTTATCTTTGACTTAATAGGAATTTACAAGGCAGTGCTGTGCCACTGTTAAATGATTTGAAGAGCTTTTATGCTGCTGTCACAGTTAAGTGAATGTTTTGTATTGTTTTGATTTATGCCAGCCACACAGGCCTATTTCTGTGGAGGAATGTGCACTGCTGATATGAACCACCGGGGGGCAGTATATTTCAATATTATTTGAGCCAATTTGACCTTAATCATAGTGCATTGTACACAGGGGTTATAGGAAGGCCTGGTTGTTCAAGAGACTGTCCCAAGAGCAAAGGGGCACAGGGTTCATTCCCTGAGGCATCTGAACAAGTCATTTCATCTAGTACTGAGCTTTAAAAACTGACAGTTTCCCATGTATATCAACTTCTTTTAAGGATTTTCTTGAATCAAGTGTCATTTTCTTGATTCTAGTGAAGTGATATGCCTATTCTGACTTGTTTCCAGATACTGACACTTGTTAACAGACTGGAAATAAGTGGAATTGTCTCACACTGGTGGCAAAACATTAAAAAAGTTTCATATTTGACTAAATATGAGATTTTTTACAGATTGCTCAATCCCTACCTGCTCCAAGGGTGCCATCACTGGTTGACCCTGCTTTCTGATCCCTCTGGTAATATACATGTGGAAGTGACATGTATGGATGTAAGTGTCTTATGTGAATTATGTGCAACAGCAATTTCCCCATTGTCCCGTGTTGTAGTATGATGACCAGTCACTCAAAATGACCACAATTGATGTGTTTATTTTAACCTGAGGTGTGCGATGTTAACTTCAAACAGCAATATTGGATATTATCAAATGATTCCTGGAGCCTGTCATTACCTTATTACCCCCATTTACCACCTCATTGTCTCATGTCTGTCTGTCTTTCTACCAACCTTGTATGTGTATGTGTGTGTGTATGTGTGTGTCTGGGAGTTTATGTCACTGATAATCCCTTTAATATTTGCCCTTGACTCCTTTCCTTTGGCTCAGCAAACTACTGCAATTGAACAATTACCCGGATGTACAGGTATGGTAGTATGGTAATGAACAGTGTGTGTGTGTGTGTGTGTGTGTGTGTGTGTGTGTGTGTGTGTGTGTGTGTGTGTGTGTGTGCGTGTGTGTGCACGCCATGGGATAGGCTGAGGGTAGACTCATCACGTCTCTCCTTCCTTATCAGTCAATTATGTTTATGAGCTGTCTGTACAGCAGACATAATGACCACATAGACACACACACACACACACACACACATTCTGTACTTGGCGGTAGTCATGGAGGTTGATGGGGTCAACACGCAAATTAGTGTTGCAATCCAAAGTAGTTTTACGACATGTATTGTTCACCTTTTTAATAAAATACGTTGATTTTGTACTGGATATTGTTGTTTTCTAATGATATATGAAAGCAAAATAGGGAAACAACAGCATACAAAGACATGAAAATGAACATAAATAAAAAAACAGAGAGAGAGAGCTGGGAGGGAGATGGTTTGACAGGACATGAATCACTGGGACACTTGAAAAGTTAGAATGTACGAAACAACAACATGGAGATGCAAATCAAAGCGTAAGACAAACAAATTGGCTGAGTTATCATCAGCGTTTATGCCGTTTTGATGTGGGGAGCTATGCCAGGCATGCATGGAGTGTATACTTTTCTCACTCATGCTTGGACTTCAAAAAACAGTGGAAAACAGTGGAAAACAGTGGAAAAACGAATGCGCGAGCGAGCGAGCGAGTGAGTGAGAGGGAGACGGAAAGAGAGGGAGAAGAGAGAGAAGGAAGTCCAATGAGTGAAAAAAAAAACAACAGAATTCCAAATTTGGGGGTTTACAACTGCTAGATATTTGATAGTGCTGCTGTGGTGCCACTGGTGCAATAGCATCTAAATAGAAAATCTCCCCTGGCAAATGAGAGTCCCATCTGGGGCCTTTGAAGTTGCTCCGGAGCGAGACCCAGCGCTTCCTCTTTGCATTAGGGAGCCAGTTTGCGGTCGGCGTCCCGAGGGAATCGGCAATACGTGCCACGACTCATGCCTGCCTGTGTGTGTCTTTCTGTGTGTGTGTGTATGTGTGTGTGTGTTTTCCGATAGCCCTGCAAGCCAGAATACACTGGAAAGCCACCACACAGCTCCGAGCTATACCGCTATTGGCTGCATATCTTCTCTTCTCGCTCTCCCTCCATTCTTGTTCACATTCGCACGCAAGTATAATACAAGCCTGCATGGATATCTATACACACACACAAGCACATACACACACACACACACACACACACACACTCAGACACACACCAGATATAAAGATACAGTCTGCTGGTAATACACACAGTCACTTCGATGATCATTTGTTCTCATATGTGTAATGTAGCTTAACAACGAAATACCTGATAAGAGACTCAGCTAAATAGCTCGCTGAGAGGCTGTCATTTAAATTCTTGTTAAATTAACTTGTTAAGTCTGTTATAATACGTATGTCTACTAGTTGATTTGCTCATTCATCATCTGACTCAACTGGATTTGCATGCATGCACAGTATGAGTGCATCAACATCTTAGTGTGGGTGTATTTGTCCGGTACGGTTACATTTGTTGTTTGAATGCGACTGTTTGAATTAAGCCAGGATGCATTAAGTGACAGTTCTGGATAAACAAAAATCGGATTATGCAGTCACACCTTAAACACCACCCAGCAAGCATTTGATGGACGGCAATGTGCAGAATGCAGCAAAGTTCAATGTCATCCTAATAAGCACAAAATTTACACAAAATTAGATAATGGCATGGTGAAAATGCATATTAAATCAGGTTTGGAAACTGTTTTGAACTGATATCAGAAGGATATTTAGGTTCTGATTGCACAAATTGATGCAGGTATGGATTATGTAATATACAGACTACAGACATTGTCTCAACTTTCATTTTGCACTATGTTTGCCCAGGGTTTCAATGTTGGTGCAGGCTGCCGTGTCAACATCTATTCAACTTCAAAGTGTTTGCTGGGCAGATATGGAAGTAATCAGGCTGAAATCTGAATTTTTACGTAGTTTGGATGCAGTCCAGCCAAAATGTGCATACAAGCAATGTAAAGAGATAGAAAAGCGAGAGTGGGAAAAGGTAATACAGACGCAAATGTAAAAAAACATACAGCCACAGATGCATAACAGCCATTTTCAGGTCGAATGTGGACATACATGTGATCGCAAAAAATCATTATGACATTAGATTCAGATGTCAAAACATCACATCAAAATGACAGTATGTAACCATAGCCAGGGTGTAGTGTAGTGAGAGATCGTGTGTGTGAGTGTGTGTGTGTGCATGAGTGAGTGTGAACAAAAGACAGAGGGAGAGTGAAGGTGGCGTACTGTGCACATCAACCTGAGACTGGTTTAATTCCTGTGACGTGTAGATTCGTATAGCATTCCTCCTGTGCTCACCCCCCCCTGCCCCCACACACACACACACACACACACCCCACACCCCCGTGGTGTTTCTCACCAGTCGTCAGAAAAAAAAAGATCCGTCATGTCAAACTCATTGTGTGCACTCAGTCAGCGAGTCGCATCATTCTTCTTTCACACATTTCAAACAATGCGTGTATGCGGAGGTGACATTTACAGTCAGTGTCCTTCTGCTTGATGTCAAAATATGCTTTCATCGACACCTCTATTTGACAGAAAGCAACACCGGCGCTCGCAAATTGGTAGGGGAGAACGGGGTAAGTTGAGCCGGTGGGTAAGATGAGTTAACCCTTGTTTCTATAGGAAACCACAGACAAAATGAATCATGTGATCACAGATTTAGGAAGAGTAATTCATTTCCCTGAGTTTGTGATATGGAGGAGAGCACATGGAGACACACACACACACACACACACACACAGGTTGTGTTGAGCCAAGTTGTGCATTGTTGTCCTTTTGAAAATATGAAAAAAAATGATCACCATGACTTGTTGAAGTAGATGTAAGTCCTTTCACCAGCATGCTGATAAGGCCCTGGTGAAAGGACTGAAAAGGGCAAAAATAAAGGTTTTAACTTGGGTAACACCCCAGGGGAGTTATCAACAAACTTAAGATAAGAAATAAATACTAAGATGTATTTTGCCGTAGTGGCACAAAATGCAAAACGTGGCTCATTTTACCCTGTTCTCCCCTATTGACATGAACCTAACATGTTATGGAATACGTTATTAGTTATCTTAAAGCATGTTTTTTTGTTTTTAAATAGAACATTTTCCTGATGAGGTTAATGTATTGAAACACAGACAGTTGAATTAGATTTTTTTTCAAAGAGAATGTGTAGTTTTTTTAATCTGACTTGTAACAAAAACTACTTGTTTACAGTATTTATAGTATATGAGAGAAGTTAGACGTCTCAACTTAAATAGATATGGCACCAGTGGAACCAGTGGTCAATGCAATAACAAAAATGTGTATATTTCATGTGCAGTGTCATGCCAGCAACACACTGTCTGAAGTTAACCACATGCAGCTCTCTGCCGGCTTGCAAACAGGACTCAATTTCCTTTGTTTGCTCTGCTCTCCGCATTCTGCAGGTGCAACAACAAAAAAACACTATCAAGAAGTTCATAATCATTCTTGGCCTGTAGCCCAAACCCATAATCTCCCTTATGATATTAGCTTTACCAGATAGCATTCAAACTTCATCCAACACCTGTTAGAAATTACGTATGTTCGAATGTTGAACCATAACAGTGCAGGAGATAATGCATTATAAAAGAGTTTGGTAATACATGCCACATTTCTTTAGTGTAGATACAGTGGTGAACTTCATTAATCATTCATCATTAATAGCAAAATGGTAAATGCAGTACATGGCAGGCTTTTTGGATCACTAATGGCTCATCTGGGGTGAATTTGGAAAGCTGAAATGAGTGTGTGACGCTGTATTACAATAACACAAAAACACAGTCGAGTTGCCTCTCTCTCTCTCTCTCTCTCTCTCTCTGTGTGTTTCGATTTAACTCTCTCTCTCTCACACACACACTTTCCATTTCACTTTCCAACTTGAACTGGAGTCTTGTATGTGTTAGTCACTGGTTCCAGTACAATGTTGAATGGGAGTTAGACGGTGATTCAGTGGCTGTTACTGTAGTCAAGTTTGAACAACTGCCCAGGGTCATTGGTTCATCCTGGGATTCAGGACCTACGGGGGAAGGTGTGTGTGTGTGTGTGTGTGTTTGTGGATGTGTGGATGTGTGTGTGTGTGGAGGGGGGGATGACTCAGCAAAGATGAGATAATGCATATATGTAATATATAAGAAATTACGTCTCAAGGCTTCAAAACAGCCTTAAAAAAGAATCACTTGCTGTCATATTACATATTTGCATATTACACACAATACAATACAGGTTTTTGAGACTCAGTATATTTCAATTTAATCGTTTTCATTTTCAAGTATTTCAGTGTTTCCCCTTAGAATTTTATTCTTGTCAGTGTAGAAAAGCCCCTGAAGCAGCATTTAGACCACGGGACACTAAAACCCGGGATGATAATAATAAAGCATATTCATGGATGCTTGTGTGGGATCTGATCAAAGGGCTTCCCATAGACAACCAGTGTAGATCAATTATACAATATGTAATCAAACAAGGTGCATCATATCCATCATATCAGAGGTGGACGACACTGACTGGACCATATCTGTTTAATAGAAAGCCAGTTTATGATTTATGATTTATGATTTCATGGAGCTCTTACAGACTAGAGGTCTGCCTCCAGTTGCCCTTGAGCAAGGCACTCCCAGGGAGTTTATTGGAGTTACAGTAGCCTACATATGGAATAGACTTTGCTCCAGAGCTTCTCATAAAACAAAGGAACGTCTATGAACAACTGTGGTGGCTGCCTGCCACGTGCGTGCACACACACACACACACACACACACACACGGAGCTGTGTAAGTGACTCATTTGGTGGAAACCCAGCCAAGCTAATCTTCATGCTGCAGGTAGCCACACCTTGGTATGATAAGGCCCTCTGATTGACAAAAAACTCCATCAGGGCTGGGGTCATCAAAAGTGGGCCAAATCGAATAAAATAATTGCTGACGTTGCTGTCAAGTAAAATTCTGATTGATGCGTTTTCTAATCAGCATCTGTAATTTTGGAATAATGAGATATTGAGTCATAAATATACGTAAACTTGTAATAAACTTTTTTTCCTCGCAAAATTGACAGTAATTTGGAATGAAACCCTTTTAAATTAACGAGATGATGATGAGCTTTGTTTCATTGGCAACAGAAACAAAGATAAAAGAAAAAATAGAAAAATTGACAGAACAGATGACAGAATGAGATTGGATTCTCTCTCTCTCTCTCTCTCTCTCTCATTCTCTCCCTCTATTTTCTTTTTTTGAGTGCTATTTCCACGTCAAGGGGAAGTTGGGAAGACGAATGCGGCTCAGCTTCCGTCTTCCACTGCTAATGGTGCTACTGTGTAATAGTCTCCAGAGGGGAGGCATTTCCTCCACTGAGGGAAACACACACACACACACACACACACTCAGACCCACAGTAGTTCCGGCTGCTAAGGCCGCTAAGGGATCCAGTCTCTTTCCTCCAGTTTGGCTTGTCTCGATCAGTTAGCCCCAGATTATTAAACAGGACCAGTGGGGGCTAGTTAGTGGTCTAGCCTGGCCCGGTCTGGTCTGGTACAAACTGTCTGGGTTCATACAGTTTAGCAAGAGATGGTCTCTCTTGGCCAAAGAGGAGGCGATTTAAATTTGAAGGTCTTTTACAGTAAAAGTTATGTTATCCTAAAGGAACGAATAAGACAATTTACTTTTAAGGATTTTCTCCAAATGTATTGTTATGTTCTAGACTGCAAGATGTGATGCTACGTCCTCTGTTACCAGGATGAAGGCCATTACAGCTGGAAAGTGTTTGTTTTGAACATTAAGGCTTTGTCTGTTGTTGTTTTTAAATATTTTCATATTTCATAAAGCATGTCTTCAGCATTAGGGAGATGAGGCTGGTGCTTCCCACAGCATTTAGCTGTCAGAGGGTTTGTTAATCTGTAGAAAAATGGTTCACTTAAACCACTTACTCTTGACGTCCCACATAACAAGAGTAATGGCATATTTCATGGCATATATAAGTGTTGTTTTTTTTGTTGTTGTTGTAAATTATGATGTATCAAATTTGGAAAGCTAAATGGATGTGATAAAATGTCCTCAATATGACAAAAAAGGTTTTACGCTCACTTGAAGTTGAAAAGCTTTTGTTAATATAGAATGGAAATGCACTTGTTGAAGAAATAGGCTTGGCAGGACCGGTTCAATCTCATTGTACAACTGTTAAACAGTGGAAATGGTGTCTGTAAAAGGAATAGTCAAAGCTGCTGTCTCATGTATAAGTCTCACTAATGGTTGTATGACCATTAGTTTGCGCATTAGAATATTACTAAGTGCATTTCTTTGTTTTCACCTTCAGATGAAGTACAGTAGTTGAGTGAGTTGAAGTACAGTATAGCCAACTTTAGCTGACACTAAAGAACAACAACTTTCTCAATACAAATTGATTCTTGAAAGGCTCTTTCCATGTTTCTGATGGATGTGTTTTGACATTCAGGAAGCCTATTTATCATATTTTATATCATATTTAGCACATTTTTTCAACCCATCTGATGGAAACGCCCCTAATTTGCATTCTATTTTTTGCAACATTTCAAAAGTTTGCGTCTTGACAGTGAGATGGAAACATGGAGACATTATGAGCCCACGAGAGAATCTACTCCACCAGGATCCCGGGATTAGAAAGTGTCAGACCTCCTGAACTGGGGTCAACCGGGCCACACAGAAAGGGGGGATTCCAGGGGGCTTTCCCTCCACTTCCCACCTCCACGGTTGAGGTGAACAGCGGAGACAGGACCGTGTGGGAAATATAAGATTTGTCTCATTCAAAGCAACAGACCAAGTGATGGGGGATATGGAAGAGAGATTACAAACGACAGATCCTGATGAGATTAACCTGAACAGATGAAGAATAAATGATATAGTTCCTGTTCAGTCTCCCACGATTAGGAGAATTATTTCCTTGACTTTGTGTATTGATTATAGAGGAGATACAGGCTCACAGGTTTCTATGTGGGAAAATAAGCAACTGTCAGTCAGTAACAAGGGGGATTCCCACCATGCAAAAAATATATTTTAACCTTCTTGATTGCAGGCAGACAAACTCTACTTCATATAAAGGTTTTGTTGATTTGACAAAGCACAACTGGATTCAATGCAAATTTCTAAATAAAAATGAATGAATGAATGAATGAATGAATGAAGTGCTGACTCAGTTTGAACCACTATCTCTCTTCAGATAAGTATCAGTTCCAGCGGGCTCTAGAGTTCTCCAGAAATCCACTCAGTGGGGAAAAACCTGTCAGATAAGTTCCAAGTTATGATGAATCCAATTACCATCTGTCATATCTTGGATCCAGTCCAACAAGATTGTCAGTATAAGATGGCAATAAGTTTCAGACTCGATTTCCACAAGACTTTGGATTGTAGGGAAACCCTGTAAGAGTTTAATCTTATGGGAAACTATCAATTCTCTTTGATTTTGAAACAGAACACTCAACAGTTGGTTTCAGTATTCCTGCTGGATTCTGTTACATTTTGAAACTTATGTCATCCATCAGATTTTCCTACTGATTCAAGACACTTGGTGATTTTACCTCATGCATAAAGCCACTAAAAATTATCATTTGAGATCAGAGAACAGTGTTTATGGCCAGCTTTTAATATGTTGTATTTGATCATGACTCTATGGTTTTTCTGTGCTATCGACTTGCCATATATACAGGGCATTTTCAGGGGCTTGTTGACAACTACGCAGCACTATTTCTCATTAAAGATATATTTAGAAGGCAAAATAAATGTATGCATGATATTTAGTGTTACCAGACTTTCTGTAGAGAGGGAATTGCTGAAGACAGCAGATATACTGTATGCAGCGGAGGAGAGAGAGGCGGTGTCTTTTCAGATCCAGTACATTTCCTCCTCCACAGGCCTTTAGACCTCAGCTATTGTCCAACACTCAGTGAGTCCCTCCCTGTAACGATATGCACCGCCAAGCCCTCATTCCAGACCGCGCATTTCCTTTTCTGCCTTCAGTGTGCGTGTGTGTGTGAGTATGTGCAAATGTATGCGCGTGAGCGTGTGCCATGCCCTTTCCAACGAACTGCTTCTCTGGCACTTCCTATCTGCACACAGTAATAAGGATGCTTGTTCACCTGAATGTGTGTGTTCTGTATTGGAGCCAAGTGGCAACCACCTCAACCCTGCGATGACCACAGAGGAAATGCCATGGGAATGCTGGTAAAACACTCAAGGCCAACCCTCCACCACCATGCAGCAGTGTCGTAACGTTGGCTGGGCGGTAAGGATTAGGTATTCGCACACAGGAAAAAGCCCACACAGATCCAGGGTTATTTTCCACACAGTGTATAAGCTTAGGAGCTCAGAAATTGACTATGAAAACACTTATTTTGATACAGGTTTGAAATTGATCAATTGTATCTTGGCTGTGTAACAAAGTGGCAGACTTGCTCAAATTTGCAAACCTTCTCCAACTTGCCGTTACACCCAAAGATATCATTCCCATCACTTAAATATTTAGTTAAACTGATTTCTTGACCCTGCAAACATACCCTTAGTATTCGGAATCAAGTCTCTATATCTTTATTACCTGTACTTGGCTTACTTTACTTCTTTGGTATTGTCCATCAATTGCTGCTGTGGCACCCGAATGTCCCCAAGGGGATCAATAAAGTGCTATCTTATCTTATCTTATATCTGTTAGTTCTTATGGCTAAAAAACGCTAATTGTCTAATGGCGGAAATCCAGGAGCCGCATCATCACCAAAATCGAATCAGTTGTTTCTTGTCCAACAAATTTCAATGGAAATCTTCAGCAGATGTTTTTTCGCATTCTAACAATTTTTTTTCTTTTTGTTTTCAATCTGTTTTCATGAGGTTTAGTGGATCAGGACAAGTCAGATAAAGTAGACAGGGTTCAGATCAGGTCAGATAAGTCACTCTATGCAGGTTTAAACAAACAGTAAGATTTATTTGCAAAGACTGTTTGACACACTGTAGGTCACGTCAGTGGTAATTTGTCTGATATAGTGACTATACTCTCTTTTCCATCAAGTGATATAGTTCTTGAACAGTAGCTAAACAATGTCGTTGCCATGCTGTAAGTAGCCATATGAGTGTTGATTTTCTGTTCGCGCATTAATATTTAAATTAACTGTTATGTGGCCACAGGTGTGTGTGTGTATTTTACAACGGCTTCAAACGTGACTCAGCCAATCAGAACCCAGGAACACTTATTAAAAATACTGTCAAGTCTTTCAAATAGTTGTATCCTATTCAATTTGTGCCTGTGCCACTTATTAAACCACACATTACAGTTGTACATGTCAGGCTGTACAGGCTGACAGTCAGTTTCCCCTGTGGCTAGATTCCTGTAAGCTGATACCCAAGTGAACACTGTTATTAACGCCATCATCAACGAGCATTGACAATAAAGGTGACTTTGAGTTCAGTAGCATTTTTTGAGACACACACTTGTGCAAAGAGGCTGCAAAGCTGGTTAGCAGATGTTGAATCAATTTAGAATCGTATTTCTTAAAAAAATAATATTCTTTTACTTTAGAGTTTCAGAGGTTTTGGTTCTGTGTCAGTTTTGCAGTCATTTTCCCTGTAGGCGTTAGGTGTGAGGCGTGCCGAGAGAAAATTAACGATTTTCCTTTAACTGAAAAATGTCATGCCAGGGACATAATAAAGCAGCATCAGAGATAACAGTGACTCCAACCTCAATCAACTAAGGAAGATGTATTCCTGTAAACTCACTCTCTCAAAATCACTCAACAGATCGCTAATTACTCCTGTAGGTGTCAGTTTGACAGTCAGTTCCCTGACTGTCAGTGGTTAGATTTGTGGGAGGTGGTAGCCAAGAGAGAGCAAAGCTGACTCACTTCAGCTAAATACTGTTATTACTGTCATCCCAGGACATGATCAAGGAGCTAGGGTGGACCGGGAACACGTTAATGTGTGTGTGTGTGTGTGTGTGTGTGTGTGTATGCACCTATGTGTAAATGCCAATGGGAACACCAGAGGTAGGAATTGCAATTGGCACAGCAGGGGATCTTGTTCCCATTCATTAGACCCCATTCAAGTCTATGTATTGGCCGAGGGACTAATATCATTAGACAGGAAAAATCTAAGGGGCTCAGCCAAGGGTTGGACTAAACTCTGGTATAGTGCTGTAATTTAGTTCATGTGAGTGTTGGAGGAGGAGGAGGAGGAGGAGGAGGAGGAATTTGGATTGACTGGGAACATTTGAGACAGGAATTCAAATTGAAATGGCAGAAAGTAATTATAGGTTAGACTTAAGGATGTTTACTTATCTGGTACCTGCTTGGAGGCTGTTGTATCTGTAGTGATGCTGTGTGATTTCTAATAAGTGTAGTAGTAGGGAGAGGTGGAGGAACCTACATCATTTCTCCACGGGGATCAATAAAGTTTCAGAACTTGGTCTAAAACCTGCTCTGACAGTCTGATACAGTTTTGTAATAAAATGATAATAGTCTAATTTAGGCGTAGCAGTAGTTTAATTAGGTGGACCAACTAGGTGGACCGGGAAAACTAGAGAGACTAGAGAACTAGAGAACTAGAGAGAGTGGAGTTCAGATTGACTTGACTGGTTAATGTGGGTGTGGCTGTGTATGATTCACTATGGACCATACAATAGCCATCGCAGGGTTTTTAACACTGTTTTAACGCCAGCACCCTTAACCTTAAAACCACAAAGCCAGTCAGGTGGTTTTGAGTTTTAAAACCCCAAATAACCTGGCAATCAATAAAATCATGCTGCCATCCTTCCATTACCTTTTTTTTTTTTTTTTTAGATGCAAAGCACCTTATGGATCCAGAAAGTGACTCACTCACATATTCACCCACTCATTCACTGTTAGCCTATCTGCCCCTAGTGGCAGTTAGGAGGCATGGCACACAGGATGCTGAAAATCAATGTGCAGGGTACTTCTTGGGTATTTAGGTTTTTTAGGTAACATGTGAAACAGAGTACAGAACAAAAGTTGAAAGCACTTTTACTCACAAAAAATGGTGAATTTGGTCATTCAATTCAAATTCTTGTCTACGTGTCACTTACTGTCAGTCCTTGTATCAAAAGCTCAGTCAATCACTTTGATGGAAAAAAAAAAAGTTTTTAATCCAAAGAATGAAATGTAAACCAAGTAATAATGGGGCGGCAATGTTTCAACAGGGGGCGCCATAAATAGACAGAAAATTGAAAATGTATTTACATTTTTGAATACATTCTTGTTTTAGCTACTCTTAATGTTATTGATGGATTTGACTTAGCCAATCATAACCTAAATAAAGGTGTGTTTTACTCCAAAGTTTACAAAGATTAAAAATGTAAACAAACTTTTTTAAGCTTCAGACAAGACATAGGTACTGTAAGCCCTTGCATCAGAAGTTCAGATAATGAGTTTCAGGTGAAAAAAAAAATCTTCAATTCAGTAAATCACTACGTAAACAAAGTCGGTAGTTGGGCAACCGCGCTACTGCAATGACGTACAGGGGATTTAAATTTCACAGGTGAAAGTGTGAGTAGTGTGATGTGCAAGAGTATGAGTAGTGTTTTACAGCGGAAATTGATTTTTAAAAATGCAGCCTGACCAGAGAAGCAGGTTTATTTACACCTTAGTGTCTGATGAGCCAATCAGTTAGTGGGAATAACGATAATGTTGCTTTAGCATACCCAAAGGATTTCAAGTGATTTCATCATTGTAGTAGCGTGTCTGGTAAACATGTGGTTAGACTCTGAGAAAGATAATGTTAGGAAACCAAGCTGTACTATTCTGCAATAGGGAGAGAAGGCGTGTGGCTGGACCAGACCGTCTGGCCAGTTTATTCGATGGACAATGCCTCAACATATAAATAATTTTGACCCACAATGACTGCCTTGGGCCCCAGCAGCCAGAGGGCCCCTCAAAAGACTCATTACTTATTTTTAATCAATTTATTATTGAAAAACACCCCTCTTTTTGTTACAATAAATTATTTCAGTCTTGAGTCATGGTCATCCCCACTACTCAGTCAGGCTATAGTGGGCTATTCCACTTGCCACTTGACTTTAAGCTAATTTTCCTTGCCACTGCATCAGTAGCTGAGAGAGAAGTTCAAAAAAATGTAAATAAGCAAAGCTACCCAAGTTTATATATAGACAAGATGGATTAAAAAGCGAGAGAGATGGGATTCAGGGGGGCTCATGCTTGTCTTTCCCCCTAGGGCCCCCAAATCACTAAGTCCGCCCCTGCTATTACATCATGAATGATCTATTTATATATCTATCTACTTACCAGTTATCCAAGGAACATTTTATTTGCAAGAATCACTTTTTTGTCAGTGTAGAAACGGTGATGGGTCTGGCCCTGGCTTGATTCTTATCAATGACGAGGATGATGCCCTCAGGGATGACAGATCTCTCCCTCTCTCTCTCTCCATCTTCATTATATGGTCAGTGTTTGTGTCTCTCTGTTTCAGTGTTGTCTGAGTATGTGTGAAAGCGAGATAGAGAAGCAAAGGATTTCTGTTTATTAGTTGAATCATGGCAAGTGAAACGGGTTAAATGATGCAAGATGAACCAATTTATCCCCATTGACTCACTCACTGCACTAATGCTATTTATTTTAGGATAGAGTTACAACCAGGGATTTTCTATTTGCGGAAAGCAGCACTGACTCATTCCAGACATGTAATATTTCATTCTTCAAAAGTTCTTTCATTGTGATGAACGCTTGCAATTTGTTTCCGGAAAAAATTCCCCCAAAACAATCCAAACAGTTTCATCACATGTGCATCCAAAAGAAGCCGATCCCAAGGAACTCCACTTCCACACTCCAAGTTTCCTCATTGCAAACCTTCAGCTGCTAAACTTTTGCCACGAAAGAGACAAACACTGAAACCGAAAACTAGATGGATGTGCGATGCCCTTTTCCGACTGTACTGGAGTCAGTGGGAGCCGTGACGCGAGCACAACCTGATACTAACACACTGAGAGCGGGCGTTTATGTCAGCCAACGCTCGAACATGACGGGGTGAAGAGAAATCGTTATGACACCGGTATGATCCTTTAGCCTCAGCCAAAAGCCACAAAAGTCAGGAAATTCAGGAAAGCCATTTGCCTCTGCGCTAAGAATTTCCAGCTTTTAAGAGCTACCTGGCTCAGTCCTGTAGCAGTGATCTACTGTACTTCAACTGTATTTACTCAGATAATATGTCATGCTCAGATTCAATTCAGTTGTTCTCTCTCAAGGGGCTAATTTGCACACTTCAGAGAAGGACTGTTAGGCAACTGCATGTATTCAATGTGTGTATTTTCACCAAAATCGCACTGAAACAAGGTATTTGGAATGAATGTCCCAAGATACTATATACTCAGTCAGTATATACTCATTCCTCCACATTTGATGTATAAACTCTTAACCCCTCTGCTCTCTCCCTGTCTTCCTCTCTCTCTCTGTCTCTCTCATTTTCTCCCTCTTTCTTTCTTTTTCTCTGGATTTCCCTCTCTCTCTCGCTCTCTTTCTCTCTCTCCTCTGGATTTCTGTGTGTTTTCACAGCTGGCTGTACGACGGTTGTTTTAGCCACTGTCATCTTTCATGGTAGCGAGGGATGACAGGGGAAAGTACTGGAGGAAGGAAGGAGGGAGGGATGGATGGAGAGAGCGAGAGAGGGGGGGAGAGAAGGATGAGGACAGGAGTAAGGTCAGGAAATGGAAAGAGGGAAAGAAAAAGGCCATGTTGGCTGGGTGAGAGAGAGAGAGAGAGAGAGAGAGAGAAAGAGCGAGAGAGAGATGGAGAGTAGTAGAGGGGAATGAGAGGAAATAAGAGTGAGTTTTAGATCGTTTTGGAATCAGTGTTGCGAGTTCCCCCATCAATAGTTAGAGTTAGCAAGGCACTTAAGTTTGCCCTGAAGCCGGAGGGATGGAGGGGGAGAAGGAGGGAGAGTTGGATGGAATGATAAGAGGGGAATGACAGAAGGATGAAGACAGGGAGAAGGTACATAGTAAGTTAGCTGAGTGACAAGAGTGGTTGTATCTGAAGTTAAATACTACATACTACCTGCTAAATACTAGAGAAAGTTACAGTTTACAGTTAACCCAACTTTTTATTTGTGGAATAGAGATTACCCACCTTTTTAAGGCTGACATACATCTCAGTGATATTAAATTAAGATCATTCAACATAGTAAATAGTATCAAACTGATATAAATTGTATGAAGATAGGGTCTTTCAAGGAAAAAACATTGTTTTTCTGAAAATACGTAATAATTTTTGTTTCTGTTGCCCAGCAACCATTTTGACAGACAGTGCAGGAGGTGGCCAAATTCAACATCAACCAAAATGAGAACAAAATGTTCACAACAATACATTATGGCACAGTTAAAATTCATATCAAAACAGCTTTGGAAAAATGGTTTTAAGATCCTGATTTCACCAAACAATGCAGGTAGCAGCTGTGGACGACAACAAATGGCATCTCAACTTTCATTTTGATCTATTCAACATTAAAATGCTTGGTTTGTCCTATGATAATAATGACTGGAGGTCAAAGTTAACCTACCTTTTAATTTACTAAATTATCACTGTCTGTAGTCAAGTATGATGTTTTCAACTGGTTCATTTTTCTGGTGTTAAGGCGTATGTCTGAAGTTGTATATATTTATAAGATACTGCACTCAAAATAACCATTAAATAAGTAATAAATTAAATATACCAAATAAATGAGTTAGTAATAATGTGTTGGTTTATTGACCCTCATAGGGAAATTCTCTTTTCTCAGGGAGGTCAAAGGTCAAGGTTCAGCTACAGAACAGCAGCTCTGGAGTAGGGCTTCAGCGTGCTTGGCGTCACGGGGGTTTGAACCCGGGTCAGTCTCATGCTCCTCATACCTGATGTTCGTGACAGTGCAGATAACTGACCCAGGCGTTTCATCGGGGTTCTTAGCTCTATCCCAACATGACCTGATGGACACCTGAGCTCAGCTTTGTTCTCTGACACTGTGGTTCCCTATAGGCTTAACATCCATCCACACCCAGCACACACACCCACACACACACACACACACACACCCAAACACACACACACACACACACACACACTTATATGCATACACACCCAAACACAAACCACACAAACTTGCTCACATACACACACACACACACACACACACAAACTTGCTCACATACACTTACATACACACACACACAGGGACACACAAACACTTAAATGCATAAACACCCAAACATACACACACAAACACACACACACGCACATATACTGTACAAACACACATAGACACAAACTCACACACGCACTTACACACACACACAAACCTGCATGCATACACACACACACACACACACACACATCCACTGTTTCTCCATAAGCTCAGCTATGTACACAGAGGGACCCTGCCCTTTCATATTGACACGACTTACAGTATATTGTTTCTCTTATGACCCCACTGTTACTTTAGCGCTCCTCCACACACCTTTATCCCCACGTGAGGGATTACTGGCACCGTTGGCTGTTGTTTTTGGGCTGTTTCTCTTGTTCTTGACGAACAGCTGACACATCCTGAGTTGTAGCCTCTTTGTTATCCTTGGGTGTGTAAATAAGTCAGCGGCCTTCTGCGGCGAATGCAGCGGGACAAGTTGGGGCTTAAGTCGTAGTGCGGTGCCCAGTCAGGCCGCGCAACTCTTTGATGAGGGGAGTACAGGTTCGTCAGCTGTGAGTGTGTGTGTGTGTGTGTGTGTGTGAGAGAGAGAGAGAGAGCAGAAGCAACCGACTTCCATTTGATCCGAAACCTACAATGTTCCTGCATTGAGAGTAAAGCCGCCTCTTTTTGGTCTTCATTTCTTGCTGGGGGTAAACTCAGCTGTAAATTGGACAATTCGGAAAACTAAAGCTGCAATTTAAAAGTTAGGAAATGAAAAATTGCTGAAAAAAAAACAATGGTAATGCTGACTCAGAAAGAAGGTATTCCAAATTGTTTTTACATAGATTCCAGTAGTCTCTAGGTCTTTGCTGCTGGTGAATGAAACGTAACTAATATTCAATATATCAAATATACCATCAAGATATATCATTTAGTCTTCCTTAGAATTTGTATATTGGTAAGGCGTTATCCTCCATTCGCTCAGTTCAGTTATCTGTAGAATCTGTTTCAGGAACATATAGTACATATAATGCGTGACGTAAGAATTTGAGTGCAAAATTTGAGTGAAAATACACTAATTTCCAAGTAAAATGCAAATCAGCTGTCTTAGTTTTATTGTTTCCACATTTTTCTCTGTAATGTTGTAAATGTATTCATTTTAAAACCTCCACTGATATATCCTGAGATTAAAACCAACTCAAAGAAGCTTTTGTTGAGATACACAATTGTAAATGAATAAATAAGTAGAAGTATTCGATTTGAGTATTCTTACCCAGTTAGTAATACAGTATAATGTCAAAGAATGAATTCATTGTTATCCCTTTAAGATCTTTCCCTTGCTTCCCCTCCTCATGTACCACAGGGCCATATATCACCCGTGTAAATTCCCATTCAAAAAAGCAAGGAATTCTTGGGAGCGACCCTTTAATTTCCGAATCCCTTCCTTTTGCATGCCTATCCGCTACGCACAAAGCTTTATTCACCGCAACAAACAAGTCCCGACAGACAGACCGACTGTGTGTGTGCTTGCCCGTATGTGTGTTCCTTCTCCTGCCGAGTCATTTGCCGTTATCCCGGGACTCTGGGGGTGTTTGATATCGTCCCCTGCGGTGCCCTCTTTAGACCCTCTTTAGCCCCTGGCGGTGCAGCCCAAAGGCTAGGGCAGGCCTGTGATTGTAGCCCCCCACAGAGCTGGGAATGAGGGGCCTGCCTCCCTCCAATTACACCCAGCCCAGCCCCATGAAACACAGGGCTTTACGGCTCTCATCCAATACGAACCCCAGGCAATAGAGGGCAGGGAGAATGGAGCGACAGCAGGTAGTAATGGAGCTTAAACAGGCAACAGGCATTCCAACAGTGTGAGGCTTGTCCCGCTGCAGGAGGCAGGTAGGGGCGACAGGTGAGGGACGGGAGGGCAGGGGAATATGGACGGAGAGGGTTCACGCACTGAGACACGTGAATATGGTCACATAATAAAAGCAAGTCTGGACACACACACATGCACAGACACACACTCACATACAGACAGTGTGAGCAACAGGAGCGCACGTATTCTGTCAGACAGGGAAACATAGTCCTAGCTGTAGTGTGTTATGTAGTGTACAGTGGATTCTTGTTTCTCAAATGTACAGAATTCAAAAGTAAAAAAAAAATGCAGTTTTGTAAAATCGACTTGAAAATGCAGTGATTTTTTTCTGATCGACCAAAAGATTTTCAACTGCAAATCTGATTGCAGAGATTAATTTAGAATTTAAAAAATCGCTGCTCATGCTACCAGTTCTTCTATTTATTACAAACAAACTGTTGTTGCTGCTGCTGGAAACATAAAACTAATCACTTGAGGATGGAGGATTTTTTCCCAGGAAAGACCTACTAGACACTGTAGTGTTTAGAACAGCCGGTGTGAAAGCTTTCATGAACTGGATATACGTTGAATCACTATTGTGTTATATCAGTTATAGACAGTAGAAAAATTTACATTTATGTATATATTTATGTATATAAAAATACCAAAGACCAAAGGAATTGGAGATGGCCCAGGGGGAAAGGCTGGGTCAGGTATTGTAGCTCCTACTGTGAAACTGGCTTGGCAGCCCCATGGGGCAGACTGGTGGCATCACATACCAACCAGCTCCTCTTCATCGCAGCGTTAGTTCCTGCTACATTTTACTGTATATTTAACCCAAACATCAGACGGTAACTTGAGCTGTAGGCCATCCATAAATAATCATTGTGATTTTATGGTAGAGGGCCCTCGAGGAAAGGGGGTGGCCAGGTATTGTAGCCCCTGCTGTGAGGCCCACTGGGCAGCCCCGTGAGGTGGAGCAGTAGCATCATATCTCAACGACAGTGGCTGGCTGTCAGGCATACATCAAAGCTACTACCCAGGTATTGTTTTTGTTTTTTTCATATGGTTTAATCAAATCTTTAATATGATGCTCTTTCATATGAGATAAGATAGGATGCAACTTGGGTGTAGGGAAATCCTCATATCAGTGTGTTCATTAGCATGTAAACCTGGAGATGAGGATGACAACATGCATCTGAGAGAAAATAATATTTGTAATTTACAGCTACAACAGGCAACTTTGCATGTTCAAAATAGCAGGAAGAGGTACCTGTTTGAATTTGAATAACTTCAAAACACAGAAATCATCTAATCTAACATGACATCTGTAAACTGCGCACTCCTAAGATCTAAATTTCTTAAGTTTTGATTTGTCACTTCTTGTCCAATATTTCCTGCCAGTGTTGCTACCCGACACCAGCATTTAATTTAGGAAAACTGCATGAATCTGTGGCATCTCCATTAGTTGGGATGGGACGCTCACATGCCACACATTGTAAGTTTTTATGCATTTTTAAACATCCATTTCTCAATTCTTGTGATTGAGGGCAGGTAAGAGCAAGAGCAGAGGAGATGACCAGGTACAGCAGTTAAGGCCCAGGGGAAAAGGTGTTGGCCAGGTATAGGTGCCCCTACTGAGAGCCCACTGGGTGACCCCATGGGGTAAACTAATGGCATCCTATCCTAGCTCCCTCCTCGTCCCACAAGCAGCAGCATCACTAGGCGTGGTTTTAATTAAACGAGTAGTGTCTACACATTTTACTATGTATTTAGCAGACATTCCCGTCCTCAACTTCTGACGGTAACTTGAGCTGTGGGCCATCCATGGATAATCGTTGTGATTTTATGGTAGAGGGCCCTCAAGGAAAGGGGCTGAACAGGTATTGTTGCCCCTACTGTGAGGCCCACTGGGCAGCCCCATGAGGTAGAGCAGTGGCATCAGATCCCTATCTGTCTGTCAGACATCAGTCAAGAAAAGCTGCCTGGATGGATGGATGGGTGGATGGATGGATGGATGGATGGATGGATGGGTGGATGGATGGATGGATGGATGGATGGATGGATAGATGGCCTGTTGAACTATAGGTTACCGTTGATTGTTCATCACAATTTGAATGCATCATAACAGGCCATTAGCATAAAGGTTTGCAATCATCATAGAAAACATCATAGACTATAGAATAGAATATTATTGTAACATCATTGAATAGTATCGTAACATCATAGAATAGTATTCTAACATCATAGAATAGTATTCTAACATCATTGAATAGAATTGCGAACATCATAGAAAAGTATTGTGACATCATATAATTGTATTGTAACATCATAGAATAGTATTCTAACATCATAGAATATTATTGTATTTTTTCCATATACATAAAATATAGTTTATTGCAGTTGAGACAACAGTAGACAACCTACTGATCTAAGGCTATCTCTGACATTGGGCATTAGACTGATTCACCTGTTATGTCTGTTTTCAACAGTGCCTTATAATCTCAAATTTTTCCAAATAAAATAATCTAAAGTCTGCACTCTCATCTTTTTAGAATTGCGAGGAAAAGAAGTACTTGTCTTTGTTAATACTGCAAGGGACACCACACTTCATCAGATATTCCACAGTACTTTTCTCTAGCACTGCGTACAGATGAAGAAAACGGAATCAAGAATCTTCGCATACCATTTAAATCACGATGTCGGCGTCAGTCAGTCTTTAAACTGAAGGTGTTACACCATTCCACTTTTATCGTGAGTCAACGTGAATCTGAGTCATGGACACTGACCACACCCAGAGAGAGAGAGAGTGAGAGAGTTGGTAGGCTACAGTTTGAACATGTAATACCACTCTGCGTGACAGCGTCCCATTTTATCGAAAACCAGTTCAAACCGCTTCTCGCACTTCTTCTCTCCGAGCCATTTGCCCAGTCATCAGATTCAGGCTTATGAATAATCCAGCGCATGTGGACAGAACGACCTAACAAATACCTAACAACCTAACAAGTGTCCAAATACTACAGAGAAATAAAAATAAAACTGCAGAACAAGAGTAAAAAAAGAAGAAAACAACTATTTTGTTGGTGTGTAGAGGAAGAAAGAACAATGGGTTATATATACATAAAAAAACGCTTAAAGTAAGGAAACTAAAGTCATTTTTTACAAGATATCATTATTCAAACATGTAACATGATGTTATTTTGTCTTTTTGAAGCATAATCACACAGCAGATGAGCCCACATTACTAATTTTAGCCCGGCATGTCTGAAGGCAGCTATTTTGACGCAAATATCAGTCAGAACAAGTCTAAAGGGAGCGGGACATTCTGTACCAGCTGATCCATTGTATATTTGGCACCTACGTGGATGACTAGCGTCAATACCGCCCCCCCCAGGACACACACACACACACACACAAGAATAGAGCGCTGGTAGCAGGGGGCATCATTGCTTTTCTTTTGGCAGCAGAGCCACTGTTGTTTTTGGCCTGTGATCCTCTGGAACGGGCGACGATTATTATTATTGTTGTTTTTAACGCCAACTGCCCCCCCCCCTCCTGGCATCTGAGCGCACAGTCATGGAAACACTTCCTCTCTGCCAGGAATTTCGGCGGAGCAATTAACAAAACTGTCTCTGATGCCTTATCGCAGGCATGAACCCTTCAGCCGTCCGTGTGTGTGTGTGTGTGTGTGTGCGTGTGTGTGTGTGTGCGGAGTCAGAGAGAGACACACAGGGAGATCTCATTATGCAGGTTATCTCATGAGAGAAAGGCTAACAGTTATTTTTGCCCCTCAAGGGGAACCAGTAACACTGTGTTTATGAGGCTATGGAATAATTGTGCTAATAAACTAAAACGCCCCGCCGGTTTAAGTCGAGTAGAGAGACAACATCAGTTTGTTGATGTAGCGGATTTCATAAACTAGTCCTTATCTCACAATGTGTTAGGGTACATGAAAACCATGTATTCCAAATAACAGAAATGGAAAAAAAAATGTGGACTTTTATTTCTATAAATGTATTTTTCCAGGCAACATGTTCCAGCAGAAGCCCGTTTGACCTGAGTTGACTGTCACCTCCCATCACTTACATACTGGCAGCAGTAAAACTCAAGTTAGCACCAGTTTTGTCATGACTCGCTGTATTTCCTAGATTGTACAATAGCTTTGGAGCAGGTTCGGTTGGCCCGAGGGTCATTAGCGTCTTTGACACATCAATTGATGATAATATCAGCTTTGATTTCGAGGAAAAATGAAAGTGGAAAAACACCGACGGAGGAGTTACGAGATATTGCGACAGCAAGATGAAATGTCACACTTAAAGCAGTCGAACTTCCAGCAGGTTTACCCTATAGGAGAAGACATTAAAGACTCCATAGCAAAAAGAGTAGTGGCCAATTCTCTATAGCCAGGTATGGAGACTGCAGGGTGTCTGGCAGACAAAGCAAGCCCTCTGAGGTGTGTGTGTGTGTATGTATGTGTGTGTGTGTGTAGGTGTGTGTGTGTGTGTGTGTGTGTGTGTGTGTGTGTCCCAGCAGGGGAGCCTTTCCTTCCAACCCACCAAACCCTCAGCCCTCCCTTATTCTTAACTCACCTAACTCACCTGTGTGCCTACAGGTGTGTGTGTGTGTGTGTGTGTGTGTGTGTGTGTGTGTGTGTGTGTGTGTATATATACATGGGCTGGTATATGACATTTGGTATTTTAATATGGTTGCTGGACTGTAAAAACCTCATAAGTCCAATATTGGTGATTTCAAAACCCCATTGGATAAATTCAAAAACGCATTGCCATCAAGCTGAACACAAGCCTGTTTTTCTCAGTTCTTGAAAAGTTGACATTTTGGAGATGCGAGGTTCTCACCCGACAGCATCGATCCACAACCGAACCAACCCCATATTTACTGCTATAGCTGCCCACATTTGAATACGAATAGACCTTGTAATCAAGGTGTAGAAAAACCCCGCTGCAATTCAGCGTTGTAAGCCTCCCATTCATTTTCATTGATGTTACGATCGAGCTGGAACGACCCTGGCTGTAAACTTTAGATTCTCCTACCATTCGAAGGGCTGAAGCTGTAAAGTTGACCTGCTCTACTGTATATCTTATTCTATCTGGCCTGCATCAGGATGCCTTAGGGAACTCTTTCATTCTCCTTCTATCTAACCTGATGGCCTTAGCTCTGTGTAAAATATGTAAGACTCTGAACTGTGAAGAGCCAATATGGAGCTGTTTCACATACAAATTATACTTTTCCTATCTCAATTTCATAGTTGTAATAACTATTATAGTTTGGGACTTGGAATGTATAGTAACCCAACTATGAGAAACCCAAATCTGATAAGTTTGCAAGCTCAATGCGACATTTTGCCTCTCATTTTGCCATCTGATCCTGTAGCCTTTGCTTGTTTATCTGTATGTGTGTGTGTGTGTGTGTGTGTGTGTGTGTGTGTGTGTGTGTGTGAGAGAGAGAGAGAGAGAGAGAGAGAGAGAGAGAGACATGCATTTGAAGGGAGGTAAGTAATAACCAAGGAACTGGACCTCTAGGCATGAATTAGACTCAATTGGTGCTGTGAATCAGCAGCCCGCTGTTTTCGGCGGGGTCGACTTCCAGCGCCGACCCTCTACTTCTAAGGCGAGCTGAGGTGGGGCGCAGGTTCCCTTGCTGAGTTCAGGTGTGTCCGGGCTGGGCCGACCTCATTGCCCCCCTATGGAGCTCATATGGATCCGCCTATCTCTCTCTCTCTCTCTCTCTCTCTCTTACCCTTCTCCCATTGACTTCAGGGAAATCCAGTCTGTAATTCATGTGCCTTTCCTACCCTTCTTGGTGAAAGAAGGGCTGAACCAAACTAGATACACTCTCACAGCTTTGCCATAAATCCAGTAAACCCAGAATTACCAAGGATGGAATTGGCACTGTGAAACTTTTGGCATGGTCCCCATCTTTCCGTAAACCTTTCATCCCAAGAGAGGAGAACTGAGATGGGGAGTCTCGCGTCCAGAATCGGGTGCTACCCCATCATCAAACCCCAATGGAGCAGGCACAACTGGATGTCCTCAATAATAGCAGGGTATGAGCGTGCATAAAAATCCACTGTGATTGATGTCTTTTTATGCTGCAGTCAAATGAGCTGTCAAGTCATGACATGTGTGCAAATCACCCGTATTCCGAGGAATTTGTTAAAACAAAGAAATGACATCCCACAGAAGCCAATTCCAGTAAGAGAGAAAAAACAAAACACCTTTTAAGCGTCTTCTCTGAGTAATCCTTTTGCTCGCGGGGCCCTGCAGTGGCACACATGTCTGTTAACCACCTTGTAAACTTTGGTTAGGCGCAAATATGCAAATCTTTTCCACCAGCAAGGGTTCTTCCAGAGATGCCATGAAAGATAATGATTCACTTGTTTAGGTTTATTCTCAGTTTAGGGGTAAAAGTGAACACATCTTAGCCTTGTCCAGACTTATCAAATTTAAAAAGGTAATAAACAGAAATAGTGAATCAGATTTATGAAACTGGCCAAAGAGTGTGTTTAAACTTAATTTTACCACTAGAGAACAAGGATAAAGAAAGGAAAAACACAAATTCTGATGAAGGCATGACTGTCAAAACTGATCCATCAACTCTATTTGCACTGGTATATGTTTTTTTTTTAGACCTCTAACTTTCTATTTTTCATTGTATTTTTTCCCCCTTACCTGTCTTTGTTACTTCAAAATAAAAGCCCTTAACAAACCTTTCATCATCTTTATTTCACCACCTTTTGACATCAAATGGAACATAATGCTTTATCATGAGTTATACTCTACCTACATGTACCTGGGGACCCTCCGCCCTGCAGAGTGAATGATGACCAATGGAAATGTGTGTGTGTGTGTGTGTGTGTGTGTGTGTGTGTGTGTGTGTCAGCTGCCTGTCCTTTCATCTATTCTGGGCTTCACTGAGCGTGTGTGGACTGACCTCTGACCCCCTTTGCAGGTGTAATCATGTTGGATTGCTTGTTTACGTCATCAGACGGAGCGGCGGGTTGACCTCACATCCTGTTGTAACGCCGCTGACTTCCTGTTTCCACCGGGGAGGCTGGCAAGTCGAGAGCTGGTCCCGCATGATAGGAGGGAACATTCTGATCTGTCACTCGCCCAAATGGTTTTCCATGGATGACAGTGTTGGCACACACACACACAAACAAGCATACACACACACACCCACGCAAACACACTTTATTGGAAGCAGTCTAAAGTTTTATTGTTCTAAATTGTGATTAAGTAAACTTAAGTAGCGTATAAATTCAAGTTTAGTTTATTTATTTAGTATATTTAAAGTACAATTCAACAAAAGAAACATGTTTCAAAATAATAATTCATAATTACAGTAAATTACTCATCTTAAATTACTCATTACTCAGTTTGCACAGACAAATTAAAAACACATAAACAAAGAACTGAGACTAATTTACAGAACAATGTGCATGGATTCTCTTTTTATTTGCTCTCTCTGTTATAAGTAATGAGAGAGGATTGCCGCTGCATGCAAAGAGATAATTTGGTTCATGCGCTTAAATCATATGAGCGTTCACTGTCATTGTGAACAGGCAATTATGGAACAACCACTAATGATTTCGCCTAATCATCATCACTCTAGCCCAAAGGTTAGGTTTTTGCTGCGTGTGTGTGTGCACATCTACAAACATGCATGCATAAGTTAGTCTGTGTGTGAGTGGGTGCGTGTGTGTGCAGAAAGCTCAGCCTCAGGTGTGTACAAGCATACAGAAACACATAGACAATACACATACAAAGCAGACCCAGACACACACTTGGCCCCCTAATCATTGAGAAATAATGACTGTATTATTCTGTTCTTCTCTTGACACTATTCATATGTATCTGCTGTGTTTTGGTTCCCATTAAATATGAAGTGTCTCCCTCCATCATTTAATTTGCTGAATAAGAGTGAACCTCTCGTGTGAAAGGTAGGTACAAAAACTCTCTAGAAAATTGCACCTTTTTTTTTTTTTTTTTTTGCTCTGAATGGATTTGTTTTTGGATTGTTTTCGGGCAGATTGCAGTTGAACATGAGAATGTAAAGCATCTGTGTTGTTTAGAAAATTGCCATCTGAAGGACAAGAGGCACAATTAGAGAGACGATGGCCATCTGACGGTCTCATCACAACAAGAGATTTTATGTGAGAATCCCCGTTATTAGTGTTTTTTCACCATTTGGAAAAAGGTCAAGTTCAAGTTCTAGACGTGAAAGTACTAAATGTACTAAACAGCAGTAAATGAGTGGCTGTCAAACTTTTTTTCCCATGTGTCTACTCTTTCCAAACAGTCATTCTGAAGTCTCTAATTGATTCTGTAAGCATGTTGTATTAGCTAATTTAACAAAAAATCAAATAAATAAATAAATAACATTTTTTTTATTTAGCTCATTTTACATTGCAGAAACTTGTGGCAGCAGAGCAAAGCTGGTAGTTTAATAAAAAAAAAAAAAAAAAATCATAATCAGTTGTTTTGGCAAAGTAAGTTGCACATTATTCGACTTGGTGGGTTGCCTAGGTCATTACACACATTAAAACAAAAAATGTAATGTAGAAATTTAGGGAATAGGTCTCTTTTTCCAAGTGTTATATAAAAAAAGAAGTATTTCTAGTACATAAAAAGTAGAAATATATATATGAAAAAATGTAATAATTCTGTACAATATGCACATGGTCTCTGTTGGAGCCTCACTGATTGCACTGATAGGAAGCTATGGAAGTCAGTAATAGAATAAATGAACAGAAATATATCCTGATCTAAAGCACTGGGTTCTGTGTGTTTTGAAGACTACAAGGGGAAAAAATATAATTATCCAGCCAGTTTTCTCCTAAAATTCCTTGTCAATAACCTTTAATTGCTTCTTCGGAATAATTTGGAAACCAAAAGCACTGTCCTAACACGCTCAAACAATAAGTTTCAAAAATGCTGTCCACTATTCAATACTCTGTCAGTTGACTAATATACTGTAGTTTGTCAGTGGTGACAGAACCCTCAGGAATGCTGTACTTTGTTTGGGAAGATTGCAACGGAAGTCATTTATATGTTTGTTTATCATACATGCAGCCTCGGGGTTGTGAATCAGATAATCAGAGTCGGCAGTAACTCAGATATTAAACCAGCAGCCTCATGTATAGTTTGTGCGTGTGTGTGTGTGTGTGTGTGTGTGTGTGTGTGTGTGTGTGTGCGTGAGAGAGAGAGAGAGCTTTCTAGGACTTTCAAAGGAATACCCAAACTATTTCAGAGCACTTCCGAACGGCTTTGACATCTAAAGGCATCTCCTTTGATCCTTGGGCTCGCCCCTGAGAATACAGCATAGCAGGCGATGACACTGACAGAGAGAGAAGAGTGAGGGGGGGGGGGGGGGGGGGGACAAAGGGAAGCAGAGAGAGAGAGTGTAAGAAAAATCAGGGCGGCGAAAGATGAAAAATGGCCGAGAAAGGGAAGGAGGGAGATTAAGGAAGTGAGGGGGAAGTGACTATGCGGGTTGGCTTCAGTTACGCGGACAGAGAATACAAAGTGTCAAGCAGAAAGAGGATGAAGAGGACACTCCATCTGCGGAGCTGTGTTTCACTGTCACCGGGTGACAGGCGAGAGGGCCGGGGAGTTAAGAGTAACATGTCGCTGAGGGGTTACCGCACTCTAAAAAGAAGCGGTCAGGACTGTCCCATTGCTCACTTTCTTGATAGAACATGTGGATCCTTTATAGAGTTTGGCTTTGTCAGTCGCTTTATAGCTTCAAAATGTTCATCTTTTCAGGTGGTGAGATGAAAAAAACTGTTTTCTCCATTGATGCCCATGTATTTTCATTTTGGAATGAAATTCTTCAACTAAAAATGGCTTTAATAGCAGTAACACAGTAATAAGATGTAATTTCCCAGTAATTATAAGTAAAGAATTTAATATTTTTTGTAAGCATGAGGGTATGAAAGAATGCATAATAATGTACTAAAAATGTGCTACTTGTGAAACCTTGTTACACCATAAGAGCGTTTCTGGAGCTTTTTCTTTTTAGAGTGTAGAAGATGAAAGGCATGTAGTACAGGGAGTAGATGACACCTTGAATGGGGATGAGACGTGTAGCTGGAGCACATGAGGTGTCCGCTGACTAATTGCTCCTGTCTTCGGGGCACTCCGGGTGTCGAGAGGGCAAAGGTCAAGGCTATCTGTCAGGGTTGGGTGAAACTCATTCACGGCTCTCAGGGAGAGTTATTCTGCTACTGTTCAGCGCATCGCACGGATACCTTGGGTTGAATTTTACACGCACATTTTTTCTCCCTAAATGAAAAAGTTGCTCTATAACCCAGGCTCAGGAATGTCTATTACTGCTCTTGTCATGCTGAGAACCATTTCAAGTCCTTCCCAATATCTTAGAAAACTATGACTTATTATTTATGTGTTATTCCAGTAAATTTGAATGTTTCTTGGCTTTTGCCTCACGCAAAACACAATAAAGTCTCAATAGTCTCAATAAAGACTAATTTGCAACAGCATAACACCATAGTATGGTCGATAGTTGATTGGGGCCTAAAATTTGGTCATAGACAAAGGACAACTTAGACAGGGGCATGTCAGATATGAGGATATCATGTTATTAGTGGGTCAAAACTTCATGGCCAATTTTGGGTTCCGATGAAAAACCATTTGATAGCCAAAGCTTAAAATAGAAGAAGCCCAGTTGCAAACAACTCACTGAAACAAATTATTTAACCACTTATGTTACAGTTTTTTACTATCGCTAGCAAGCATTTTTCAATACTTATAATACTTTTTCTAAACTCTTCACACACCAACTCACCTACAACACACAGCTGGCAAAACAGTTAATTTTATGCTCAAAATCACATATTGTAAACTAAACACCAACACTAATTTTCAAAATGCAAGAATACTTTGTCAGAATACACTAACTCTACCAAAACACTGCAAACATGTCTCAAAATCAAATAATTCTTTCAAAACACTAGCACATGTTTTCTTCCAACAGGAACATTTAGTCAATCACAGCACAATGACATACAAAATACTAACAGCAGGTGGTATTACAGAAAATACATTACTTTACATATGTCAGTTCTACCCTTATACAATAGATAGTATATTGATAGTCAATTGTTTTTCGCACTGCAGTTTCTTTTGAAGTCACTCTACATTTTTCTTTTGTTGAGTGTAGTAAATGTACGCATTTTTTGTCTTCTTTTTTGCAAACATTCTATATCAAAAGTGAATGACTCATCTTTACTTTATAGAATGTACAGTATATGAAAAAGGAATAAGTGACAGAATTGCTGCAGTAAAGGCTTTATTTGCAATAGGAAATTACTGCAAGAGATCAACAAAAATCTGTAATATAGCTGCTGGTTACAGTTGTGTAAAAATAAAATATACAAACAGAAAAAGGCACAGAAGAAAAAAAAGAAAAATACACAGTCCTTTTCTAATCTACCCTCTCTTTCTGCTGCTGTATATTGTTCTGTGTCCACATTGAACAAGATCAGTCCAAAGAGGTCCCCTTTTTATATGGTCATGCAATTGAAAGAACCTCAACACCTGGGTATGTCTCCAACTTAGACGGGAATCAGCTGTGATTGGTCTATTTGCATGACTTCAATCAGCTGTTTCTCAATAGCAATAAAAATAAAAATATAGGACATATATTTGTGTTTCATTATACAATATGAACTGCTGTCCACTTCAACTTTAGCCTATACGTTAGGTTTAGAACATGATGTTATCTGTTCTGACATACAGTGTGCAAGCATTTGTAAATTTGGCAGTAAAAATCCATAGTTTTGGTCTTGGTTGAGCTTGTGTGTAAAAGAAATTCAACAGTTTTTAAAATGTGTTCACTGAATGCATTTTGTGTCAAAGGAACAAGAAATGTGTTAATGGTATGGCCCGCAACAGACCGATGTTGTGCTAACTGTGTTAAGAGTTATGAAAATGTGACTACAGAACTGATAAAAGGTTGCTAGCAATCGTAAAAAACTGTAATACCTTTGCCAACAGGTTATTGGAATAATAACAGGGCTGCATAATACCTGAAATACCCTTTTTTTCCAGCAGATGTGTAAAGCCAACAGGTGTATTTATATCTGAAATGTGAAGATCTCCCAAGAAACTACAATAGACGGGAAGTTAGTTGAGACAAGACATTTATTAGAGCAGTTGAGCTATTCACTCATCACTTTTGACACAAACATCTGAGTTTGTAGCAGAGCACATGAGGCTGAATAAATACAGCATTATGTACAAAAGCACATTAAGCACATACCATTCACTGCCATACATTTACGTGCAAGACATTTCATTCATTGCAATGCATACAGTGTAATTCTTAGATATGGTTTTACAATGTAGTTGGTGACAGATGCAGGCTTTAATGGGAAATACTGAAGTACAGGTGTGAATAAGCCGTGTAATTCTGCCATTGGATATATTCCAAAAATAAATACATATTGACAAGTGACACTGAGTACATAAAAGAGGCAACTGGTGTTCTGTTGAAAGAGAGAAAAAAGGCATTGTCAGTGAGAATAGAATCCTCTGAGGGCACAGCGTGATGCACGACCCACAGGCATGGTGGAAAACATTCTCATCAACATGCAAGCACTCACACACACACACACACACACACACACACACACACACACACATACATTTTATCATAGCCCCTAAGAACCAACTTTACCTGGTTATCCAGTCCTAAATCTTGGCCTGCAGCTATCACTAACCCCACTTTGCGTGAGCACACACACACACACCACACACACACACACACACACATTCCCCTCCCCTTGGAAATAAGCCAAAATCAGCTCATTAGATCATCTTACCAGCTCTGACAAAGTTACAAAACAACAGCAGTGAAAGGCAAGGGGCTTCGGTTACAGTTTGTGTGTGTGTGTGTGTGTGTGTGTGTGTGGGTGTGTGTGTGTGTTGGCCGTTAGTGATAATCTGTCTGTTGGGGGGTATATGGTTTCGGGGCAGCCAGTGTGGATGAGCTCCCATAGGAAACCAATGAGTCCCATCTGTCTGGGGAAGGCCTTAGGCGTTACACCAGAGAAAGGTTCCAGTTAGCTGTTGTGCCTCAAGGGAGGATTAATGAGGTCGCACCAGCTTGGGGCACATATCACTTCTGGTATCAGATATAACTAATGTGTAATTTTCTGTCTTCATGTTTCCCTGTCCTCATGTTTGCCTGTCTCTCTGTCTCTCTGTCTGACTGGCTGACTGCCTGTTTGTCTGATGCAAGGGTGTGTTTTCAAAATGACTTGACTTGTCCTTTTGCTTGAAATAGATTCAAAACTCAACAGGTAATTAGCATATTTTAAAAACCAAAAAATTGCCAAAGGAAGGTCATATTACAACTGATGGAATTCTCTTTCTCAGGCTTTTTCTTGGTGTTTTAGTGTAAAAAAGAAAATGTTTTAGTCAACTCAAAGTATGCTTGCTGTTCCACTTTGTGAGTGTCAGAGACTCCCATTCATTCATTCATCCATCATCCACTTCTGAGTAATATTGATTATGGTACCAATTATCATTGTGGTTAGCTCCTAAAACATATCATTACACTTCAGTCTGTTGAAAGCACGCAAACGTGCGTGCAATGTACGCAAACGGAGAGCATTGGCTCAGACATCAAAGCTCTCCTCAGGGTCTTGGTGAGCTCAGGGACCACTCTCGAGAATGCTTGAGAATTCTGGTCTTGGTCTTGTTTTTTCCACGGCAGGCGTTTACATGTGCAGAGGTGCCAATGTTTTGTAAGGGCGCATTCACACCAAGCATGTTTGGAGCATGTGTGGAATGTTTACTTTTTAAATTTGGCTCATTTGGGCAGGTGAGAACAACGGCCATTTCAACTTGGATGACACCGACCGCACCGAGACGCCTGACAATGCAGATCTCGGTTCCTCTTCCAAGAGAACTGCGGTCCGGTTTCTTTGGGAGTTGGCTGGGACACCGTAGTGGGGGGAGAAAGGGGTGCTGACTGCCCAGGGTGGACCCCCAAAGTCTTGAGTTTGGTTTAAATCTACAAAACTGCAAACAAAACTCTCAAAAATATGATACAGCAACTGTTGTGTTATCTGAGACAAACTGGAAAAAGAAGGAAAAACATTTGGCTATGGCTTTCCTGTGCAGATTTTGAACAGGGGACGACATGATGAAATTATGGATATGACAGCCAAGAGATGGAATGATGGTGGTGTGGAGATGAGAGGAAAGTGGAGGGGGGCCCAGAGTCACCTCCTGTGCATAGGGCCCATAATTCCTAGCTACGCCCCTGTGAGTGGGAACATCATCTGAACCAACTACAGGAACCTCAAAACGTAAGGTTTCATGGGTAGAAGGAGACGAATATTGACATCTGATAGCCAGCAGGTCCTCATGGTTGGAAAGCCTAGCAGAACAAAATGAACCAAGGGAAAACTACAGTCTGGACTGATGCTCATATTCAGCTATTTCTTCATGTATTCCTAAGAAGGTAAATTATGGCAAAGAGCCATAATTAGCTAACACAGGGACTGGAATCAGGTTTGTTCTGACTCCCACCGCCATCACATTCTCTAACTTTGCTGTATTACCAAATCTCTGTCCAATAAACAAGCTACTGTTGAGTCCATGTGACTTTTGTTTACAAGCCCTGGTTGGCTTGTAATTGGGCAGTCTGTACCTAAACAACGCAAATACAAAAACACAACAAAGTCAACTTTTCCACTATGGTTCGGACCAAAGACAATGAACTGTAGGTTTGATCGCACCCTAAGGACTTAACCCTTAGTGGCGATATCTTTTAACGTGTAAATAACGTGTACACACATGCATGTGTAATAAATCTAGTGTATTGTAGGTGTGGCACAGGCACCATTTACACCCTAAGACAATGCTACATGAATGCAGTGTCTCCATTGTAAGTCTATGTAAATTCTTGCTGTGATCTTAGAGGTTTGGTCAGATCTTACAGGCCTTGGTAGGCATTACAGGTACTGTACGATGTTTTCTAGGATATTATCGGTCATGGAACTTCATAAAGAAGCACACAGATTCAATAGATACATGCATGCACACAAATGTCTGATCAGGTTATTTATAGTATACCTGCCTCCTCCCTTAGGACTACACCACTGGCTTCAGTCAAGATCTTGAGATAGAGCAATGAAAACTGTCCTTTGTGTATTGGGAACTGATAACAGGAAAACCTTAGCAAGTCATTGCTGCGATACGATCTACTCATTATAAAGGAATAAGTCAGACCAGAGAAGTATATTTGAACACATTTTTTTTATTTGAATCACTTGAGATGGGGCCTGATTCATCCAGCTAGACACTTTTTCCGGTAGAACTGCCTCTGGAAAGTGGAAACACCCATATCTTGCAAGCGAAGCAAAATCATGCCCCCATCGTGTCTTTTTTGAAACATTCACAACCACTCATGCTTTCCAGGTCTAACATGAGTCATCGCTGCTGGAGGAGAGATAGGAGAGATTTGCTGGAAGCTGCTGTTTGTTTATGTTTTTTTTCACTTCACTTTTATTTCTGTTGAAAGAGGAGAGAGAGGGAGGGAGGGAAGGATCCAAAAAACATTCTGCGAAAGACAGAACAGCGCTCAGCGTGCCAGGATGACTCACTTTTAATGGCAGGGGTTTTTCTCTTTTGTCTTTATCCTTTTTTTCTCTGACACTTAACTTGCACCACCCAGCAGTTTGTTATAGAGAGGTGTCTTTGGCGTTTCTGCTGCACATTCTCCACAGTGCTGTCATAATGGAATAATGGAGATGTGACGGCAAATTGCCTCCATATTGATTTATCTATTGCACCTGACTTCAGTCTCCCCACCCATCCTGATCTGCAGAACCACCAGCAGTGCACGTGTACTTCTGTTGATATCACTGTACGATACAATGCCAGCCAACTGCTGACACGCAACTTTTGTTGTCCTGTTGCAACTTGTTGTGTAGAGAGGCGTTACATCGCCAATAATGAGCAGCATGCCGAGCCGCATTCCATGTGCTTTGAGCATCGTTGGTTTCAGTCCCGCTCACGAGCTTCGCCACATGTTGCCTCCTCTGTGTCATTACATTACATTCCTATCCATAATGATTTACAATGAATAAGCAGGTACACTCTGGCTTCAGCGTATTGCTCAAAGGCACTTGAACAGGGCTCTGTACCATTAGTGCATACATTTTTAGCATGGCCGAACCTAATGGAAAATGAAGCTTTAACCCTGTAAGTGTTAGTGCCATGCTCTACCCATTGAATTATACACGTTCCCTGTTATTCTTCACCATATACTGTCAAATAAAGCAGAAATGCTATTAAAAAAAGCCACACAATGGAAAGCACAGACTGCGGCCATATAATGTGTCTGCATTACAGATCATTGTATCTAAATCAAATGAGACATATGAAATCACCTCATAGGAACTTCTCCATATATGTCAGAAATTGTGTGTGTGCCTATAAATGCGTGCCATCACGCTGCAGAAAGCATGATGTGTTTATCCAGTGGTTCTGAGCACTGTCTTATGCCCTCCTCCTATCAGCACTAATGGTATAATTGGTTGCTTTTTTTTCTCTTCATGTGGTCACAGCAACCGATCTTATCTGCAAACCACAGGCGCCGTTTGTGGACTCGACCAATAGAATGGAAGAAAAAGAACAACAGTAGCAGCCAATCTGCTTTCATGTCATGTTTTGATGGCGCTGCTGGCGAAATGGGTGGTCTGTTTGTGAAGCCGTTGGTGACATGGTGGATTTGAGTGTGTGTGTGTGTGTGTGTGTGTGTGTGTGTGTGTGTGTGTGTGTGTGGCAGCTATACGTTGCTTCCTCAGGGATCGATTTCCAGTCCCAGTTGCACCATCAGACTGTCACATCTCATTTACACACAGACTGTGACCGGATGGAAACTCAATTTCAAGCCAAACCTATTATCTTATGTGGCATATATCATCAATATAGTATTGCATATTTGTATCATATGTCATTAGATATAGTTAAGATGACATCATGATCACTTCAGACCATGAGGATAATAGGAATAGACAGACTGGTGGGCTTCTGCTGTTTTCCCACTCATCCCTGTGCTTTCAAAGGGAAGTGATGGCCTTGTTTTCATGTGTTGAAAAGATGAAAGCGTCACAGCAGATTTAGGAGAAGATACCGATGGGAAAAAGTGCTGATGGCTGCTGAAGTGGTGGCTAGTGTTTCATAAATAAATCCATGGCTCAGCCTCGCCAGGAAACGTGGGCAGATTGGTTCCTGTGTATAGATAAATGAGTGTGTGTGTGTGAGCATGTGTGTGTTTATATGTAGACCAAAATTATGTATTTTTGGCTCCTCCAATAACATCTTCCATCATAGCCAATTGCTACTGCAGACCCTAGATTATGGAGCAACCTTCCCGAAAGTTGATTTAAGTAATAATCCACAACATTTTCATATATATAAATGTCCATTTTGCTACTCTATCACTGATTGATATAATAGTGATTCACCTAGTTCATGAAAGCTTTGACATTTACTGTTCTAAACACCCGGGGTCTGGTAGGTCTTTCCTGGGAAAAATCGTCTGGCAAACGAAGTGATGCGTTTCACATTTCCAGCAGCAGCAACAGAGATTTGTTTGGAATAAGTAGAAGAAGAACTGGGTAGTTAGCATGAGCAGTGATAGCCACCGTCGCTGAACAAACAAAGAAAACAGAAACTCAAACTTCATCAACAGTCCAAGGTCGCAGTACTGGACACACTGTTTGATTGACAGGTGATCTCTGGGAAGAGCAGTGCAGAAACACCGCAGCAACGAGCGCTGAGCAACAGAGATGGAGACAAAATTTAAAAAACAAGGAACTCACAAATTGCCACTTTAAAAACCCACTTTTACTCTTTTACTGGCCTCTCAGTGTGATTGATGAGTTTTATCTTCCTTTCTGAAACATGCTTGGTATTTTTGGTTTGTTTAGATTGTTTCTTGTTCTGTTATCTTTTCCCCTTAACCTTGCAAAGTGCTTTGTAACAAAGTGCTTTGTGTTTCAGGTACTATATAAATAAAGTTGACTTGACTAATCAGTACAGAGTGAGGGAGCTATTTTTCTGATGTTCTTGTGGAATGTCTTTAGAAAACAACAGCAGCAGGATATGAATTAGTATTTCATGCCTGAATCAAGAAAACAAGCCATTAAAATGACAGCAGGGAGAACATATTTTTTAACTTTTATTTTAAATTATTTAAATTAACATTTAAATGCTGAAAATAAAAAAAATGTCCTCTCCCTTTCTAAAAAATAATAATAATAATAATAATTAAAAGGTAACATTTTAGTAGCCTACTATTATGTGTGAAGTGTTGACCAATGACAACAGCCCCTTACTTTCTCCAAGAGTAGCTGCAGGTGATTGTTCAGCCACAACTAAAATACCATAAACTAAGAAATATGTACCATGGGGATAAAAACACCCACTATACCTGTCATATTGCACCCTCCCTTAGATCTGACAAACGAAGAGTTCAGGAGGCGGACAGCATCTGGATAAGTGCTATTTCAGAACCTAGAAGTTCTGGTCTTAATGCTGTACTTGGTCTTTTAAAAGAAGGTAGGAATTTAAAAAGCTTGGCTGGGTGAGAGAGGTCCTTAAGAATTTTAAGGCTCTTCCTTTGTATTCTGGTTTGGTAAATTTCAGCTAGTGTTGCCATACCATACAGTAATTGTGAAGGTAAGGGTGCTCTCTATGCTTGCTTGGTAAAATTGTGCCAATGCTTCCTTGGGTATAGAAAATGTTTCAATTGTCTTATCAGCTGATGCATCAACTTGTCAACTCGTTGCACACCTTCATGGGTGGCAGTCAACAAGTTTGTTTCCTTGATGCACAAAGGGAAAAGTAGGCTACCCCGAGTACCAGATCAACAGCAGTGATTCTAGAAGTAGTCAGAATATGCAGAAGAGGCACAGGCGTTACTACAGCAGATGCAAACAAAGACATTTATATTCCTCCTTGTACTCTTCAAAGAACTGTTTAGTAAGTCAGACTTTGCAGCCAAAGGCCTACAGCATCAAAGTATCAGTGTCAGACACAGTAGATTTGAATGAATCACTCATAGCAACGTGATCTCACTCAAATACGTGAAATGAACACGAGCTCTAAAACGGCGATTTACGTGCTGTGGACACGTATTATGGGAAAATAACGTTTCTCCACCACAAACTGAATTACATTCCCCTGCAACAAATTTAAATGTGTTCCTCCACCTCGAATTGAATTACGTCCCAAAGGTTGGTTAAATTTAGGCAAGTAAAACAAGTTTGGTTAAGGTTATGGTAAAGTTTAGGCAAGTAAACCAACTTGGTTAAGGTTGGGGTTAAGGTTATGGTTAGGCAACTAAAACAACTTGGTTAAGGTTAGAGAAAGATTAGGGGTTAGGGGTTAGGGTTAGGGTTAGGGTTAGGGTTTGGTCATGGTTAAATAAGAAAAACGTTCGTTCAAAATTAAAATGTGACTTACGGTTGAAATGTACTTTGAAAACGCTGGGAATGGAACGCCGGTCGCCGGCGTCGAACCCTAACCACCCCGACCACAACACCCTTACTGGCCACCGTGCTACTTCATTGTCACACTAGTTCCTGTTTATAGTCGTGTCCCCTTCGCGTAACCGTTTTGTGCTGGGAAAACGTTAATTTAACACCTTACGTTCCACCAACACGTAATTTGCTGTTAACATGTCGTGTCCATTTCACGTTTTTCAGTGAGATCAGTCTGACTCATAGACATCCGCTCTAATGACAGCTGTACCACTGAATTCCTTAAGATGCTGGCAATGACGAATAAGATCATGAGGGATAATAATATTGACAGTTGGGAAATATCCATGTCTTACGAAAGCTAGTCCCAGTCCCTAGTCCCTAAAGTACTGTCTGCTGGGAAAGTCAACATGGGTCAGGAGTGCCAATGACTTGCGGGCAATGTTAAATCAACTAATAGACTGCTAGCTTATTAGCCTATTTTCTTTGTTAGTTTTTTGGTTTGATTTTTACAGCTTCATATTATTAGTTACCTCCTCTCTTACCTCTTGCCTTTTTCACATTAATTTGAAAAACAGTAGTAGTAGCTGACTGCAATGCCATCAACAAATGGAAATGCTATGAATAACACTGCTTTCAAACTGTGTACAGTATGCACTGTGTGTGTGTGTGTGTGTGTGTGTGTGTGTGTGTGTGTGTGTGTTCGTGTGTGTGGGTGGGTGCATGCGTGTGACTGCCTGAATTTGCATGTTGTACTGCTGTAGCCATGACTATTACTACATGATGTGGCTGATTGAGCAGTTGGCAATGTGTTATGATCAGAATGAATAAACAGAGAGACAGAGAAGCCTCTGGCTAAATAACTTCAGTCGATCACTGCTGAGAAACAGAGAGAAAGAGAGAGAGACTGAGAGAGAGAGAGAAACAGAAACACACAAACACAACAAACCTCAAGGGTTTATCTAAGGCCACATCCACACTAATACGTTTTCGTTTTAAAACGGCGATTTAAAATGAAAACCATCTCCGTCCACACGAGCGTTTCAGAAATAATCTCCGTCCATACTAACATGCCTGAAAACGCATATCACATGACCATTCACGTACACTGGGCATGCGCGTGCCGGTGTAAACAGGAAGCAGATTGTCTACTCTGCGGTTGGTTGCTTAGTTACAGAAAATACTACCGAGGAAGAACAGCAATGGCGAAAAGTACGACCAGAGATTTCTTTGCTTGGACCGACGACGAGGTGGAACTGTCACTGAAAGTAACACACGAGTATAAGGCGGTCAAGGCGGACGTCGTGACTGATAAGACCCAATCAGGAAGCGAACGTGGGTGTCTGCATCATCGTTTTCAAAAGTCTCCGTTTCCGCCCGTCCAGACTAAAACGCAATCCCGGAGTTTTCGAACTAAAACGGGGTCAGCAGCGTTTTCAAAAGTCTCCGTTTTAGGGGTCAGAAAACACCGGAGTAGTGTGGACGCTAGGCGTAAACGTAGCAAAAGTTATGCGTTTTAAAACGAAAACGTATTAGTGTGGATGTGGCCTAAGGATTAGCGCTATGATCTGCAGATCTGTCACAGCGCCAAATCCACACTTGTTATATAATAATGTTTAATCTGGAACATTATCTGTTCCAGATCTGTTAACATTATCCTGGACGTACAACTATATACACAGAGCCATGTCACAAATCAATAACCACACACACACACACACACACACACACACACACTGCATAGGGAGGCTGAACGGGTTAATTTGTTTGTGTTTAAGTTCATGTATGGCACAACTTAGGCTGTCAAACCAGATGATGCATTATATAAACACTGTGCAGTTTTCCAAGCCATTACCGTGGAAGTGACAGGTGGATCTTCAACAGAACTCAAGCATTTCATAATAACTAATGGAGCCCACGCTGCTGTCATCACCTGCCTTTTGTAGAAGCCGTCATCAAAAAAAACATCATCGATTATCCTGGCTGTGTGTGAATTAGCTGGAAGACGAGGCAGTGATTCATACCTCAACTTTTACCAGCGGGCTGTGATGGAGCAACAGCTGACACTGTCACCAACAGAAAATACACACTTTTCTATTTCATAAAGCTGAAAAGCTAAATTAAACAAGAGGGCCCTTGAGCTGCCTAATGTCTAATGTCATTATTTATGCTAATTCATGCATTCATCAGCAGATATTTTGATTTCAACATACTTGTCTTCACATAACACATGCATGGTATTAATATGAACTCTGTATCATAAAGCATTAAGGAGTTAGTTTCAAGAAAATCCTCATTAATATGCAAATTTATGCAGCAAGGTGCTCCAAAATCCAATGAGATCATCTACTCTATAGGGGGAACCTGTGGGGGAACCTTTCATTTATACAACAAGCTTTTGCCACCAAGAAGAAAGTATGTAAATAAATGATAACTATGCAATGCAAGGTTTACAGTTTCTTGAAATCATAATCACAGTTACACCAAAAACAAAACAGACAAAAATACACTTACTCATCTGAGAAGAAGGCTAATAGCAAGCCTGCATCCTTTTCCCTGTTTGGGTGCCTGAACTTGGAGTGCAACACTCATCACAGTCTATGTGGGCCATGGGGGAAGATTTGCACATCTGAGTGAGAGAACGCTCCCATTTTCCTTTCAGCTCTTTTGATACTCCGCTTCTGAGTCTTTCCAAGCTGATTCGGTGGGAAAAACGTCAACATGTTTATACAAAATCACAAGTCTTCTTCAGAAATAAACAAGGGCAACGGCAAGCCGACTGCAGGCTTCCTCACACTGAGAATAAATCACCTCTAACCAGAGGTGGAAAGTAATTAAGCACATTTACTCAAGTACTGTACTTAAGTACAATTTTGAAGTACTGACACTTTACTTGAATATTTCCATTTTGTGAGACTTCATACTTTTCTGCCACTACATTTCAGAGGGAAATATTGTAATTTTTACTCCATTACATTTATCTGATGGCTGTAGTTACTTTGCAGAATAAGGTTTTACATGCAAAACATACAATAAACTCATAAAATATGTTGCATTGTTAGAGTTTAAACTCCCCAACAGTATATGGAGCAGTTAGACCGACAAGATTAAAATACTTCTTACAGGTTAATGCTTCAATAATTTAACACTCTGAAAGAATGAGGACTTTTACTTTTGATAATGAAGTACATTTTACTGCGAATACTAACCCTAACCCTACTTAAGTAAACGTTTGAATACAGAACTTTTACTTTTAATGAAGTATTGTTCCATTATAGTATTACTAAGTAAAGGATTTGAGTACCAAGTCAGGTTGTATCAGACCAGAAAAGCAATGGATCGATCAGAGCAAACTAGCAGAGAACAGAGCAGAACTAAGTAAAGAAAAAGAGAGAAAAGAGCTGAGTAGAATGAAATAGACCGCACAGAATAAAGATGAAACGCAAAACTACAACTTCAGCAAGCAAATGGCCGACTGAGCGCACAGGAATACATTTAAAAAGTAGCAAGTAGACTCCTCAGAATGTAATCTCCACTAATCTGTGGTGGACAGGCCGGACAGACTAGAGGTCTAGGTGAGATAGCGCCTCGGCTCTAACGGAAACCCATAGGCCAGAGGCTGATAAGAGCTGTGAAGAACTGTCCGGCCCTCTCCATCCACTACATGGAGGAGGTGATAGCATAGATCAGCAGACAGAAATTCTCAGAAAACATGACACAGCACACTGGGAAAAGCACCAAGGCCTCCACCGAGGATCCTAATAAAAATGTCTTGTGTGGTTAATTTGCTTTATAGTTTAGATTTCATATTATGCAGATGCAGGCATATCCACAGATATTGTCCACAGGGGGGAATTTGAACATCTGCAACTTTGTTATGTTGTTTGCAGAGAGCTAGAATGTGTTACATAAAGGATGCGATCAGGGGAACAGGAAAAACTGGAAATGAGCATGTGAACAGAAGTCTGCCATTAGGAATGAGACCTGCATCCAAACAAAATAAATTAAAAGAAAAACCTTGAGAGCTTAAAATCATGAAAATTCATTTCCTCGAACTCACTAAGAACTTTTTGTGGCCTCTGCGTGTGTGTGTGTGTGTGTGTGTTTAGGGGGGGCACTGAAACTCACAACACTTTATCAACATTTACATAAATCCTGCATTTGACACATTCAAATCTCCATGTGAAAGCAGCGTGCAAACAAAGTTCCAGCGGCTCTGCCATCCAAGGAAGCAAGTGAATTCCATGTGTGTGTGTTTCTTTGTGCGTGTGTGTGTGTGTGTGTGTGTGTGTGTGTGTGTGTGTGCATATGTGAGTATGCATACCTCTTTAGTCAAGTTTGTTTTTCAAACAGACTATTAAAGGTTGGAGACAGACTTGGTCAAACAACGGTTATCTGGAGTGAACCCCATTAGCCCTCTAGCTGTGACAGGAGAGAGAGAGAGAGAGAGAGAGAGAGAGAGAGAGGTCACTTACCACATATGAATGACAAATTAGGGGGAAGAAAACGGTCACCCCAATGTGAAAAGCCTAAAAGATTAATGTGTGCCAACTAAGCCTTGTGTAAAACGTCCTGGGACCACCTGGGGCTTTTCAGGCATAAAGGAGGACTTAGCCTGTCAGTGTTATAGTCTATAGAAACAAAAAAAAAACATCATTAGCCACCGATAATGACAAATTAAGACTAAAACGCTTGCTCTTCGGAGAAAGACTAACAAACTGATGCTCTGATGACCTGAGTCTGCAAAGTCAGCCTGCCCATTCATTGTCAGTGGAGCAGCTACATGCTTTTCTTGATGACAGTGCAGATTAAAAGCCTTTGTTCTTTCGTTCCTTGAGAGAGAGAGAGCAGAAAATATGTATAAATACAGATTATACAAGACTATTGAAATTGGATTTGATGAATTGATGCATTTTCAGTTCAGTTGTAATCAATTTTACAACAGTTGTTATACACAACAGCAAAATGAAGCATGCAAGTGTGGAAATGTGACAGATGCCAATCATAGCAAACAGATGAGAGACAGAGATATGAGAGAGAGAGAGAGAGAGAGAGAGAGAGAGAAGAGAGAGACGAGGGAAGGTCATTGGGTTCTTGTCACTTCCTCAAACATTTTGTATCGCTGCATTATGATTGTCATCGTTGTCTTCGATACTGATCTGTAGCCAGTCTGAGGACTTGTGACTCGAGCTTATCTGCTCGCTGTAGCTTAAGAATTGATTTGCACATTTGATTTGTAGCCTATTGTGGTGTATGGCTTATTTGACATCACTGACCTTTCCTTAGTGAATCATTGTGGAAATGCTGGATACAGTTCAATATACAAAGTATGATGACTTTTCCTAACCATAAACGTAAAAAAAAAAAAAGTTGCAAACAGGTAAAACAAAAAAAAGTTGCAAACGTAAAGGAGGTGACTGAAAGAAATGTGAAAGATGCCAAACCAATGTGAAGATGGAGAAGTCAGCCGTTTCTTTCAATTTCAATTTTTTATATGTGAACATTATCATTGTCATTATTATTATGAAAGGCATTTCAGAGGTGCACATACTGTGAGCATATTTGTTTTTGTTGCTATAATGATGTGTACCAACCTATTCTATAAAATAAAAAAAGTTGATCTCAGATACAGATGCCTATAAAGGCTGAAGTCCTCTGATTTTGAAGCAGCACTGTCACTATGGTTTAAAAAGTTAATTGTGCTACACTTTGTGTTTGTATCATATTTTAACATAGGGTTAGAGGTATTACAGAAATCTACCTGTTTTTCTTCACTGAAAGGAACAGCAACAGCAATATTCAGCGAGGAGACTGTGCAGCCCTAAAGGCCCTGACACACCAAACCGACGGTCGGCCGTCGGCCAATGTCGGGCCGTCGGTAAGCGTCGGTGTCCCTAGTTTTTGCGGTGTGTCCCGCACCGTCGGCACTAGTCGGACCCTGTCGGCGTCTTTTCGGCCGATTGAGCATGTTGAATCGGCGTCGGAGCCGTCGGTGAGAGAGATCACTCTGATTGGTAGTTTGTGTTTTGCCTCTGGATGATTGGACTGATAAATTCCTTCAACATGTGGAACAGAACAGGAAAGAGCCAACCGAAATTTTTAAAATCTCGACACAGGTTCGGGAAAGCCCCTGGAGCCTGTCGCTGGAGTAACGTTATTCATGATTTCACCCATTTAGTGCGGTATTATTTATTTTTCGCCTCCGCCTCTTCCTTTCTTCTTCCACAACCAAAAGACCAAGAGCTGACAACACCAGTGCCATTTGCAACTTCTTATCAGACATATGGTTATTTCCCCTCACGCATGCGCAGAACGTACGTGCTAGTTGGCCGTCGGCTGTAGTCTTTGCGGTGTGTTCAAGGGCAACTTTTTGGACCAGACGCAGGCAACGCGAGGCGACGCAACAGTCGGCCTTCGTCACCGCTGGTTCTTTGACGTCGGTTTGGTGTGTCAGGGCCTTAATATGAATGCCTTAATTTGCCTCAGTTGTAAAACAGCTGAGAGGGAGAATGCAGGAATGTGATGGGTGCCACTCTTACAGACAAGGCAGAGATAAGGCAAAGTCATGAGGGCTGTTGTTATCTTGAGAGAGAGAGAGAGAGAGAGAGAGAGAGAGGAGGGTGGTAATTAATGTCAAGAGTCTTTAATTTGGCCCCAAAGATAGTTGGTTCCTCAGTCCAACTGAGGCTGTCGTTAACCAAAATAATAACGATCACTGTGGTCTGGAATATGACCTGTGTGTACGTGCATTAGTGTGTGTGTGTGTGTGTGAGAGAGAGGGAACACGTTTGATAGCACTTGTGCATACTCAAACTCACGTGTGTATGCCTGCATGCATGTGAGTGAGTGCAGGCCTGTATGTTTGTGTAAAGGCATGCTTGGTGTGTGTGTGTGTGTGTGTGTGTGTTCGTGCGCGCATGTGTGTGTGTGTGTGTGTGTCTAGGTGGATCCTTGCTTGTGAGAAGGTAACACTATTTGTGTTTTCATTGAAAGAGATCCTGCAGCTATTCAGGGCCTAAATCTCATAATGGCTTCAATAACAGGCCCACATCTTCGTGACAGCTATTTCAAAGGCCTGGCAGGTTTACTGTACTGCACACCACAATGCACTCTGACAACACAACACAGGCACTGGAGAATGGGTTATGAAACGCCTTACCGCAGCAAAACTCCACATCGGGAACGCCATCTCAAACCGATCGGCCAAATGAAGCGCCGTGAAAATTTTGACAATATGAAATTATGGCATGGTAAAAATTCACATTAGAACAGCTGTGGCATCTGTTTTCAGAAATATATCAGAAAGATTTTTAGGTCCTGATTTCACAAAACGATGCAAGTAGCAGCTATGGATGACTACGGATGTCAGCTCAACTTTCATTTTGCTGCTATATTTACATATTTATATATTTATATTTAAGTTTTCAATGTCGGTGCAGGCTGTCGTATCGACATCTATTCAACGTGAAAATCTTTGCTGGGACCAGATATGATCCATGTCACACAGAGTTGTGAACTGTGACCAAAAATTCCTACCTTTTGGTAGATTCAATATATTTCTAATAGTGTACATCTAAAAAAAAAAAAGATTCTTCTTCAGATGTTGACATGAGTAGTCAATGATGAAGTAGGCAGAGTTGTGAAAAAACTTTGCAGCCAAGGTGTAAAGTTGAAATTTTGACCAATAAATGATAAAAAAAAAAACACAGTAAAATTTTTCTCTTCACTGTGACTTGACATTGTGAATGACTGCTTACACTCAGCGACTGATTTTGTATCCCTTGAAAAACAAATAATATGCTCAGTCAGTTTCCAGTGATGTTTTGCAATGATGTTTCCTCTTAAATTTAATTAAATTTCTGTCAGACGCATCAAAAACGAGGAGACACCAAATTCCTCCGAAATGTCTTTTTTTAGGAAAACGGCAGGTGATTTACTTTCATTGCATTTTGGTGCGAGTGTTTTCACCTTACAACAGACAGCTAAAGGATTCAAAAATGATTTTTTATGGGTTTTTTTTATGGTTTGATGTATGTGTGCGTATGTATGTGTAAGATATTCACACGCTTTCATTGCCAATGCCACACACACACACAGGAGGAACGCGGACTCTATGCCAGGCTTGCTTTGGTGCAATCACATAATATGTTCTAATGCCTGCTGGCAATACCACAGGCAATACACTTAATGAATTAATCCGTCCTCCAGTGCATGTGCTTGTGGCAAAGCCTTAACCTGTTTGTAAGCTTGTAGACAATAGAAATTCATTTACCCAAACCACAGACTTCCAAGAAAACCTATGCATCATGAACCAAAGAGGTGACAATGTTGGTGTGATTTGTGTGTTGGTACACCTCAGCCAAAAAGCATTTACTGTAAAATGCAAGTCCTTGATTGATCCTGAATGGCTCATAGATTTCTCTTGAATTGGTCCTGGATTTAAATGTGCATTTAAATGCTGTTCTACAGTATAGCAAAGGCTACAGTTAAGTGCTGGTCAATGTATAAATCTGATTTTTGCAAATATTTATTTATCAAAATTCTGCAAAAAATCTCAGCACCCAAATTCACTAATTTCTCTCTGTCTCTCTCTCGCTCCCTACTCCCACACACACTTGTCCCCCCTCCTCCCCACCTCCTCCACTAATGTAGAGGGCTCTCCTGGTCCCAGTCACTCATCCCCCCTCTGCTCTGTCTTTGTCTCTGGTGGGGCGGGTTTGGGGGGGGTAATTGGCCGAGCCTGCTCTGGAGAAAGCAGACCTCTTGTCTGGGGACACAAAACCGTCTCTCTGTGTGTCTGCAGCGCTGCAAGGTCAAAAGGACATGTGTCGTGTTCGCACACACACACACACACACACACACAGAGAGAGAGAGCCCTCTTCACTCATCCTCCAGCTCCCAACAATCTGCAGAGCTACCTGGGAAAGGTAATTATTTGCTCTCCTGTCTGTCCTCCAGCTTTCAGACCACTCGGCTGCCGGGACTGAGAAGAAACAGATACAGAAAGATTGTATCACGTGTTTGAACCTCGCTGTTGCTTCCATGTAGGTTAGATTATATTCTTAGTATATTTTCTATGGCATCTTAAAAGTTTCAGAAATGCAGTTGCAGAAATATGGCAGTAACAGATGTTGTGATTCTCTGTGTCTGTATTTTCATGTGGTGCCTAGCTGCCAGCACACAATTTGTCTGACTCGGGTTAAAAGCGTACGTAGGAAAACATTTGTGTTCATGTGTGGCAGGGTGGCCTAGTGTTAGCATGGGCAACCGGCCAATGAGCTGAACTCACACACTGTAAGCTGGTAGCAGCCAAAATGTAGCATAAAAACCTTTTAGCTACACAAAACATTTCTTGAAGGCAGCGCTCTGGAGACAGAAATAATCTCATTGGTTGAATTAAACATCAATGGGCGGAGCCAAAGAACCAAAGTTTTTCAGAGCACAATCTAGTCAACTAGCGAACTAACGGCAAAATAGGAACTCGACATGCTAGCTAACTAGCTTACCTAGATAGCTACAGACTAGTATGGCTAGTTTGAACTTGAAGGTCAGCTAGGGTTAGCTAACTAGCTAACCTAGATAATTTGATAGGCTATAGGTTGCATTTTTTCAGCTAGTAGCAGAGCGCTAGGCTTCATAATATTAGCTTCCTCCTCTCCCACCTTTTTCGGGCTTCAGTCTAACATTACTTAACCAGAAACACTGTGGTTCTTTGGCTCCGCCCACTGAGGTTTACCTCAACCAATGAGATTATTTCTGCCTCAAGAGCAGCTCTATAACTAAAACTCCAATTACTGCAATGACAATACTTAGAACTTGTTTTCAAGTGTCAACATGCCATTGCGGCATTTACCATAAGAGTGACATGACGTCTTCCCAACACATTATCAACAGTGTTGCAGTCAAGACTATCTCAATTGAGACCAAGACAAGACCAAAGGTGATCGAGACCAAGACAAGACCAAGACAAATTAGGTCCAAGACGAGACCTAGATCAAGGAACACCGGTCTCGAGTCCAGCTACAACACTGATTATCAAAAGCATTAACACCCATATGTAGCACCCAAAAAATACGCAATGACAATCAACCATCATAAAAGCAACCGACAAACTTCACTTTCTTTGACAGCCTCCGTCTCAATTTTGTTTAACTGTTCAGGCTCTTTGGTTTCAATAAGAATGGTGTAATTTTGGTTTCATCATCATAGTCACAGTCGCAGTCCACCTAAACCACCTGGATATGAAAGATACAGATAAGACTGTGTCAACAAACAGACTTGTTGACCTCAGAGACCTCACGTCTCCTTTCAGGTCTAGACTTGAAGAATGTCTCTCTCTCTCTCTCTCTCTCTCTCTCTCACACACACACACACACACACACTGTCTTATTTTCACGCTCTTTTTTCTCTGTGAGATATTTTATTAAATAACATCATAAGTCTAAAGTCAAGGCTTTCATTCTCTCTCTTTCTCTTTGTTCCCTTTACAAGGCTTTTGTCTTAAACTACTTAACTCTTTTAACTCTAATTAGACTTGTGGTAGATCCCACTATAAGGAAGCTAGTGACACTGTAACTTAATATATTACCTACCTCAAAGGCTTGCGAGTTGCGACATTAAAGATAATGATAGATAGATAATGACTATAAATCATTCAGTCATTTGTTTGTACTCACTTCAACTTATTGCCAGACAATAAAGACAGAACTCTGGCTTGTTTACTGACTTGATTGTGTGCCATATTGTGCACTTACTGCTACAGGACAGTGTGGTTGGGTTTGCAGGATAGTTATGTAATGATGCATGAGAAGCACACTGGTAAAGTATCCAAAGACTTTTGCTGCAGGGCCACTTTCCAAGTGCGCTGGCAGCCCATACTGCAAAAAAACACATTTCACATATACATCAGATTATGGTTTGAGGTACGTTTCAAAATATGCAAAAGTTGTCCAAAAAACACATTTGTCTGCAAAATACATTTTCTTCCTTCATCCATAACTGGAAGTAAATCCAAAATGAGTTCTGGCCAAAACATATTTCAAATGAATGTCATCTACATTTACTAATTATATTTTTGGCCACTTGGTGTATATTTTGGAACATATCTCTAAACATTTTCTCAAGTATATGATCCACATGGGAGGGGTGTCAGCGTTATGTTGGTGACGCACAACTGATGTATTCCAATGGAACCCAAAGGTGCTGATACTGTACCTTACCTATAGAGAAGACAATATAAGCACAGAACAGTACTTCATGTCTTGTCAAAACATCAGGGCCTTGTTTATTTTAATAACATAACTCTTTCTAGATAGATGCATGGACTGCATGGGTGGCCCCAGTGGGAATTGAACTCCTAACCCTAGCATTGGATCCCATATTGACACAGAATACACAGCGTGTTGTGCACAATACATCACCCTTTGTCCTCGCGTTCACCCACCTTCTGCAGCCGTTCTTTCTTTAGCTACTCCATGGCCCGTGACAGCAAGCACAGAGATGAGGTATTTCAGAAGGCGCTACGTCACCCGACATCCATCAAAGATATTTGAATTTCTCCTGATTGCTACGCTTACGGCTTTCTTAAAAGTCTAACAGAGTGGATGAAGCATTGTCTCTTAAATCACGGGGGGGGGGGGGGGGGCTGACCTCAAAAATGGTTCACAGACGTGTTTTCTGGTTTGGTCCGAGGGTGAAAAAGGCTTCACGAATTTATGGGATAGGGGAACGGCGAGATGGGTATATGTAACGCAATACGCACGCATGCAGAAATGCACACCGTTTCGCGTTAAATAACCAAAAATGTCACGCATCGTATGTTTTCCTTACGCCACTTTCAAAAGCACAACAATAGGTGCAATCTCGTCCCATTGTCCCGCGTCTTTCTAGAGTAACGCGGCCGCTTAGGGAAGTCGCCCAGAAGAAGAAAGATGAGCTAACTGGAGCAGCCAACATGGATGGAGGGCTATCACTTATTGCCCAAGAGCACAAGGATTGCTCCTGAACAGATCGTATGGACGTTATGCTGCAACAGCAACCCTAAACCATTTTCCTATTTTAGCACACAGTGTTACTTTCCATTGCCTTTTTATCGACACACCTATTGTCAGCCATTTTCTTTAAACAGCAACCCACTTGTAATGATATAAGCTGGCTATTCATGGCAAACAGTTGGACGAGTAAAAGGGGTATCAGGTCCGTGAGTAAACCTCTTGTGTTTCCTGGCCTGGACAATAGAATAGAATAGAATAGAATAGAATAGAATAGAATAGGCTAACAACAACTTTTCCCATGTCATGTTTCCAATGTCAGCTTCCTCAACCTCCTATAAACACGGCTGTCCTGCAGAAAGCCTTTATCTCCAGTTCCACTTTTTCTTACTGTAACTGACAGTGATGGCATGTTGTCTTATGGATGGGAAATGTTTCATACTGGCCAAGACAAATAACTGCCAGACATAGATATCAATTGGAAAATCACTTTTCTCAGTTTGTGAAAAATTTACTTTTTAGAAATACATGGTTGGTCTGCAGGTCACTAATGATATGATATGAGCGCTGGATTTACTAGCATTTCTTGTGCTGTCTGTGATCCCCTGATATGCTGTATATGAACTCATATGAACTCAAATGGGTTATAATGTGCTGAAAAACATGTAAATGTGAATAATGATGGTCACTCTCCAATAAAGCAACTTCTACAATTAAGCATACATGATGCTTTACATTTTATGTTTTCAAAAGTGCACATTTCTCTTCATTCTTCATAGTATTAACAGCCATCGACGTTGTTTTTTGATGTCGTGAGTAAGCCATCATGGCAGAATCACACACACACACACACACACACACACATGCAAGTAGTCACAACAGGTGGAACAGGTACATGGCCCTTCAGGTAATGACTGGGCTGGTAGAAGGCACTGGGCAGATACTCAGCCTGTTCTTGGTTAATATGGAGAAAGAAGAGCTGAAACTGAGACTGGAAGAAGTGAAACCGGTTACTCTATTACGCCTCCAGTACGCATGTATAAAATGAAATGCCACATCAAGTAGAATAACGGCTGCTGGCCTTTAAAGACTCCATTAAGTTGGAGTTTACTTTTGGTGTGTGAAGTTATTTGCCAAAGTATGACATACCGCAATAACACGGGCCAATAAAAAGCTTTTTTTGCAATAACATGTACTTGTACCCAAAATGGCACCAAGCTTTGATCCTCTGCTCTTCCAGTAAATGCACTATGAAGTATCGACAACCCATTCTGCACAGTGACATTTTGAAATAACCCATATAGCTAGCACAAGGTGCCGGACTGCAGGCTAGAAATAAGCCTTTATATAAACACAATGTTTATATAAAGTATTCAGTTTCTTCTTCCCACATATTTGCATGCTAAGTATTATCAAGGATCAACAGCCAAGTAAGCTGCGGCAACTAGCATGATAAACACTGTTTACTCATAATAATAATTCAGCATTGCTTCCTTGTGTTTTATGGCTACATCCTCAAACACTGCATGAGCCATTAACTCTGTTGGGCATTTGACTGTGTGATGTGTGTTAAAGTGTGTAGCATCTGCCTCCCTGTATCTGCCTGATGGACAAAACTATGACACAAATGTTACAATGCCTACAGTACAAAGCCTGGTCATTTGGCATCAAGGCATCAAGGGGTCTGGAACAGTTTTCACCATAACTGATTCAGTTTTTACTTCTTGGAACTTTTTTTCCCAAGCAACATAGTGCAATGAAATATATTAAATACATGGCAAAAATCTCAGCTAGTTGGGATTGTAATTGTTGTCTACCTTTTGGATGCTTTTGGGAAGTACTGGAAACTATGGGAACACTTATTTCAATAGCATAACTTTCTAAATAGCTCTGACTGACTGTCATGAATCCCAAGTGAAATTGATTTGAATATTTTCTGAAACTCATTGATTGTGTTTGACTGATCATGTCGATTGGATTTGCAAAGAAGGGAGGCAACCCATCTTGCACTCAAGGCAGTGTAAATCAACAGAGGACCTAGTATCTATTTTGCAGTATCTAATCGTTCTCTTTTTTGCTTTGTGTATGTGTGTGTGCAGGTGTGTGTGATGCACGCATAGGTGCATGATGTGTATATGTGTCTGGCCTTCTTCATTTTAGAGCATTTATTCATAGCTTTTCATGCATTATTACTGTATTATTCAGAGAGAGCAAGGTTGAAATGGGCTAGAAACTGCAAGTGTCATTGCAGTAAAATCAGTTTTTAAGCCACAGTGATAAATGTCACCACAGTGTCAATTATTCAAACTAACCAGGGATAAGTATCTAAGATGGGACAATAATCATGACGGTCATGATGTAGTGACATAAAATGTTTGAGAATTAATGAAGTCGTCATCGTCGATCCCTCTCTCTCTCCTTCTCTCTCTCTCTCTATCTCTCTTTCTCTCTCTCTCTCTCTCTCTCTCTCTCTCTCGCTCTCTCTCTCTCTCTCTCTTTCTCTCTCTCTCTCCAACAAAACAACAGAGTTTCTACTCAGTGGGTCATCATTACCATGCTAAGTGGATCTGGGCCTGATCACACACACAAAACTGACATTGGCCAGCATGCTGCTAAGGACCGCTAAGTATCTGTGATCCTGATCTCATTAGGCTAACAGCTAGCTGCTAATGGCTTTATTAATGCTGAATGCTACTAAACCATTTAGCCACCATGAGCTGTCTGCTCTATAGGAGGAGGCTAAACCATTTATCACTGGTAGCCGCACACTACAGCACTAATGCCATTTTGCTTGATATACAGTATATTGATATATCCACAAATTTGTGAATACAATATTTTTTACCATATGCAATGAAGTTGATTTACCCACATGGATTTTTTTTTTTTTTTTTTTAGGATAATTTTTGGGATAATTTTTGTCTCTGTATTTCAGTAAATATAAGATGCATTGACCTACAACATTACAGACAGAATAATATATCATCAGTGTATCATCAGTAAGTTATTTCACTATTATTTCACTATATTTCTGTGTTCCCAAACATGTTAATCTATTTTATTCTGGTCTTTCTAAACTCAAGAGTAAAATGAACATCCTGATGTATTAGCATAGAGCACTATAGTTACTCTGTAATGTGTGTGTGTGTGTGTGTGTGTGTGTGTGTGTGTGTGTGTGTGTGTGTGTGTGTGTGTGTGTAAAGTTGTGAATGGATGGGATCATTATGTTATTTCATTAAATATACAGTATCTACTTTTTTGTGTAGTTTATTCCATGTGGACTATTTGTGCATATTAACTAAATATAAATTGTGGTTTGATTGTGGAAAAGTGGTCCTAATAATAAACCTAACAAACTGAACTAAAGCCTAATAAATGCAACTAAATCCCATATACAGTACATCAACCTATATACAGTATGCTGTCCAGTCCAGTCTGGTCAGATATAAAGAGTATTCCACCTCTGCAGACTATTTGTCTCAGGAAGAGCAGGCTCATGTTTTCACTAGTCCTTTTTTCCATGATTCCTCTCAGCGGCTAGCGTTTGTTCTCATTTCCTCTCCTCCCCACCTCCTTTTGATATGTTCTCTCTAAAAAAGTAACTAGCTCTTGTCTCTCTGCTGCCTTTTTACTTTCTGTTTTTTCTTTTTTCTTTTTTTTTTTTGCTCTAATCAGTCTGTTGCTTTTTCATGTCATGCAAGGCGGCGTATTTATCCTAGATAGCGGCTGGGTTTCCCCCCCCCTCACTTGGCCCGTGTGATGGAGGATAATTGGTGTGTGTATGTGTGTGTGTAGGTGTGTGTGTGTGTGTGTGTGTGTGTGTGTGTGTGCCTACATGCATGTGTGTATGAGTCCCCATACTCCCCCGAGTAGATTGTAATTAATTCTTCCAAGTGGAGCTACTGTTTGGACAGGAACACAAACACAGTGTGTCCAGGACGTGTGTGTGTGTGTGTGTGTGTGTGTCTGTGTCTGTGTCTGAGTCAAAGAAAAAGGAGTAGGATATGACTGTGTGTGTGTGTGTGTGTGTGTGTGTGTGTGTGTGTGTGTGCATTTGCCTATGCATGCCTGCACACATTTGCGCGCATTTTCCAAGAACTGAGCCTTCCATCAAATTAGTACAGCTGCATGTATACTGATTTAATGGAAGTATACAGTACATTCTGATACATGTATACTTCATTTGATGCATTTGAAGGAAGTATCCACACTGATATACTGATCATGCAGAAGGAAAAAAAAGCACAAATGAATGTTTTTTGCTTATATTGCTGGTTGTTTGGCACCGACTGGAGTTCCTATAGCTTTACTATTTACCACTACATCACTGCATGTAAGTAAAATCAAGATGCAAAGGGATGTCGAGCATTCAAGTTCTCGTGAAAACCGAAGATGACTGACTCAGTAGGAAGTCATCCATAAAGGTGGAGCACTTGATTTAGAGAAGTGAGTCAGACTGTGGTGGCAAAGAGAGGAGAAAGAGAGAGGAGAAAAGAGCCAGTTGGGTTGAGTCAGAGAGAGAGAAAGAGAGAGAGAAAAGGGAGCGATAGACTTTAACGAGAGTATCTGAGTTGTCAGATGCTCTTTCATATTCATTTGTGAGCAGTACACACACTACCGCAATTATTATATAATTGTTTCAACAAAATGGGAGGAATTCTGAGAAGTTTCATATTGAGAGCAAGTCAACTTCTGCAGAAGGCTGGAAAACAAGTTGAGATAAGATGTGAGACATTTCAAAGTAACTGTGCTTGGTGATTTATCTACATGTTAAAGTCACCAGTCAATATGATGGATCAGGCCTACAATGTGTGTGTAAGGATAGCACAAAATCACCTATTCCAAGGAAACAGATGGGGACTTTTAGACCGAGCAGCAACACAAACAGTTCAGCAAGACAAATAGCTTCTTTTTTCTTTTTTATCTTTACTTGGAAAACAATTCAGTGTATCCAGGATGAGACGCCTCGGCTTTGCTCTCCGTCCGTCTCTCTCTCTGCTTCACTGTAATCTTAAGTAATTGTGTTTGGAAAACACTCGAGCCGGGAGACTTCCTCCTTTTTAGAAAAGAGAGTCACAAAAGGAGAAACTCGATGCCCGGGGCGATTCTTTATCTTTATCTCTCCCTCTATTCTTGGCTAGCTGGTTCCTACATGACCTGAGTTTGATAATGCATTTGATGAAACAAGATAGAGGAGCCGCTTTCTCTTCAGGGATTCTCATACCACGCATTTCCAGAGCTGTTTTGAACATTTTTTTAGTCATAAATAAATACCTGAGCACACATGCAGATCGACTGATCCCATTCGTCTCTCCTTTAAGAAAAATAACTATGGCAGCCTAATCCTATAATACTTTTTTGAAGGATACTATACAAATACAGCAGGAAAACCATCTGTCCCTATGGGAATATTACAATTATACCATAGAATATACCATAAAGTACAATAAAGTCACTATAAACTCACTATTGAATACCACAGACACACTATAAGTCCCTTTAGAGATATAATAAAAATATTATACTTATAACATAGGAGATTGAAAATACATAAAGTATGATACGGTCACTATAAACTCACTATTGAGCACCACAGACTCACTATAAGTCCCTATAGGAATATCATAGAAATATTGTACTTATAACATATAGGAGATTGAAAAAACATAAAGTATGTTAAGGTCACTATGAACTTACTATTGAGCACCACAGACTCACTGTAAGTCCCTATAGGAATATTATAGTGATACCATAGGAAATTGAAAAATACCCTAAAGTACCTTAAGGTTGCTATAAACTCACTATTGAGCACCACAGACTCACTTTAAGTCCCTATAGGAATATTATAAGAATATTATAGGGATATTATAGTGATTTTTCCAGTCAGTGATGAGTGTTTTGGAACAGTTTTAAGCAGGACTTGCTGCATGACTGTATCCTCGGTGAGGAGGCCAAAGGTGACTGCAGAGTGAAAGTAGAGGAAGCAAGTGTCCCGTGTTTTCCTCAGGAAGCGGAGTCCATTTCCACTTGGCTCGCGGACTCCACCGGAATGTGATGTGCGTAAAGGGCCGCACGCGGGTTAAAAATAACGGAGTATATAAAGGCAATGCGAGGGGGGACGCGCGGCACAGAGCTGCGCGCTGGAGGAGGACGCTGCCGTTCAGGGCACCTGCAGGCCCGTGGCATCATGGGAGCATGGAGAGAGAGAGAGAAAGAAAGAAAGAAAGAAAGAAAGAAAGAAAATGCTACTCAATATGCAGAAACAAAATGTTTAGTCTATTAAATAATTATTTATTTATGTATTTATTTATTGGTGTAGCCTATATCTATCTATCTATCTGTCTATATGTCTAGCTTTATTGTCATTATTTGGGTTTATAAATAGGAATCCAAATTGTCCCTAACGAAAAAACAATATAATATTCTTATAGGATTTATAGTGTCTGTGTTGTATTTTTTCACAGTGACCTTATCGTACTTTACGATATTATTTATCCTATTGTATCACTAATATTATTATAATAGTCTTATTGGAACTTTGCTGTTTTGCTATGATATTTGTATAGTATTTTCCAGATTACTATAGAAAAAATCTAAGACCAATTTTCTGGTCTTAGATTTTTCATATAGCTCGTAGCTAAATAATAAATAAATCCAATCCATCTCCACGATTTATTGCCTCGTATAAACTTGATTTTTTCCCCCCCCTCATCTAAAATTCTCCATCTGCTGTTATTCATCACACTGTCAGCCCCCCCTCCCCCTCCCCGACAGCCCATCCACCTGTACATTACCATAGTAATGACTACAGGGGTGCAGTGATGTTAGGTAAAGATCATTTAAAGCGCACGGAGCCTCATTGTTGACATCCAGATTAACAGGTTGTTTCGATGGGCCTGGGGAATAAGCCGCCGCTTCACACGTTTGTGTTTGAGTGTTAAACATGTAGGGATCAAGTCGGGACAAATTAATGATGTGTCAGTCGAGATTAGGCTCAGTGATTGTGTGTGTGCGTTTTGTTGTGGAGGCCTGCTGGAGCGGCTGGAGCGAAACTCTGCAAGACATTTCACTTGCAAAATATTGTCTTTCGAGGTACAGCGCAGATAGTTTGGACCGAAATATTATTGGAGTAAAACCACAATAAGCACACACTGGAGTTTTGTAATGACTCCCTTGCCCAGGTTTAGTGTCGCCCCCTATATCTGCCTCGAGGGAAATCTGTAGTTTCCCACGAGGGAGAGATCATGAGATAGCTGCTCCGAAGGAAGTGTAACTTTGCACTGGCATTGACAACAAATACTTCACACAGTATCCTATATGTCTTTCTCTCTGATAAATAAGGTCTATTGATATTAAATTGTTTCTGCACTTAATTCTATATTTTGAACGATGTGTCCTTGTTTTTTCTTATGGCTAGTACTGTATGTTATATGTTATTGTATATGTTGTATGCTTTCTTGAAATAAAATGACTTGAAGTTGAAAGAATTTTTTTCAAGATGCAGAGCAATGCTCAAATCGCATCTAAATTCAGATCATACCTTTATAAAAACAAAATACACATTTATTTGTTTCTTTGTTTATGGATTTGTTTATTTCCAAGTAATGTGCTGCTTTGCCTTTCCATTTATTTATTTATTTGTGAATTTGTCTATTCGTTTCCAACATATTTGCTTGTTTGCCTTTCCATTATTATTCATTTATTTATTCTAATAGTGGATGGATGGATGTATGGATGAATGATGACACTATGTTTTGGTCATACTTCGTGTCGCAGTATACCTGACACACCTGAGTGCCATTTTATTTGTTTGTTTCCCCTATTGGCTGCGGGGAGACGGTGTGTGTTTGTGTGTGTATGTGTGTGGGGTGTGTGTGTGTGTGTGTGTGTGTGTGTGTGTGTGTGTGTGTGTGTGTGTGCGCGTGTGCGTGTCCGTGTGCATGTGTGTGTGTTAAGGTGCCGTGAAAGCCACGCCTCCCCAGCAGAAGAATAAGAGCTAGGCTATAAGAGGCTCCGTCACCACCGGTCGATACTCACATCCTGAATCCTGGAGCGCACCTGAACAGTCCGCGTTACCCAACAGGCCATCTATGGACAGAGAAGACACTCTCTGTCTGCGTGCACGGCTTTAAATTCCGATTTCTGCTTTCAAAAAAAAAAAAAAGGGTCAACATGGCTGTGGCTGAGGCAGTGCTGCCTGCCATCACTTCGTTCCCCAACATGCAATCGATGGAGGAGAAACAGTCTCAAATTGTCAATGTAAGTAGTGGAATGTCAGCTGTTCGTTTTTTCTTGGTAGTGAGAGATTATTTTGAAGGAAAGAGTGGGAGCAAATTTGGTTGAATATTGGGGGTTTGTTGTGATTCTTTTTCTTTTAAAAGTTTGAAAATTGTAGAAGAAGTTTCATGTCTTATTCTGAAGCAGTGGAAACAGGCTACAGTTTACCACGTAACTGCGTTTGCGTCCACACCATCGCAGTAAAGGTGTCAAGGGTCGCAACTGAGTCAAAATTCGATCTTGTTGTTTTTATCATGATAGGCGTTTGGAGAGGAGAGCATGAGCAAAATTGCTATAAATGTATTTGGAAGCCAAATCTTAAAGAATCACATCAGGGAGCATTTAGGAGCAAAGTCCCCTGTGTTCGTCCGAGAGAAATATTTTGTTATGACACGTCTACTAATTAATCACAATGGCCATGAAGTTTAGACTAGGCCTATATGCCGGTTTTGAAGTTTGGTGGCAAATGGTTAAGATTAAGCTTAATGAATTCATGACCCCTGGAGGTTTGGGCTTATTTTAACTTTTCTCTTTGCTCCTCTCTGTAGCTGTGGAAGGTGGATGAGTGTGAAAGCGGCGCCGCGACAGGTGGCGGAGACATGAACCCGCTCATTGAAGTGGAGTTCAGCATCGTCCAGTCTCCCGCTCTGCCTCCCAGCAGCAAAGACGACGACGAGCTGGGCAAATTCCTGGACCTGGAGTTCATTCTGTCCAACACCATCGGCACCGAGGGTGTCAACAGCGACAACGGTAATAATTCGCCTTCACCGCAGCAGCAGCAGCAGCAGCAGCAGTGCGCTTATTCCCTACCGGAGTCGCCGGAGAGCTGCAGCGGTCACTCGGTGCCAGACGGCGCCGACGCGCCCCCTCCTCACCTCCCCGCGCAGGGTTACCACGGTACCGGGAGCTTCACGGGCTCAAGTCCCGTCCGCAGCCTCATGGCGGAGCTGCTCACGCCGGAGATAAACTACCCGGGGGAGAGTTTACCGGACAGCGCCGGCAAGACGAGAGACGCGCGGGAGTACACCGAGCTGCGAGCCTTGAACCCGGTCGCCCCCGCTCACCTCCAGGTGGCCACATCTCCGTCCTCGCTTGGATACAAAATCAAAACGGAATCCGCGGGGCAGTCTTGCATGCTGGCGGGTGCGGGTGGGGACTTTATGGGACAGATGTACGATCAGAAACACCAGATGCGCCCGGTGCACCCGGCAGCTTTTACGCACCGCCAAACCACCGTCCCCGCTGCACTACCGGGGTTCGATGCGCACTCCATGCAGCACGCTGCGCCTCAGGGACGCACAGACTGCCATGTGGCGCAAATGAACTCTGCTATGAGCTCTCATCATCATCACCACCATCATCCTCCTAATCATCACCATCATCATCATCTCCAAAACCAGTACATGAACGCGCCCTATCCGCCGCAGTACGCGCACCAGGGCGCGCCCCAGTTGCATGGACAGTATAACATGTACAGGGAGCCCGTGCGCGTGCACCAGCAGCATCATCCGTCATCCATGCAGGGGATGATGCTCACTCCGCCCTCGTCGCCGTCGCTGCTGGAGTTTTACGCGCAGGAGGACGGCGGAGGCGTCAAGCAGAAGCGAGGGCGCAGGTCTTGGGCCAGGAAGCGCGCCGCGACGCACAACTGCGAGTTCCCCGGCTGTGGGAAAACCTACACGAAGAGCTCCCACCTCAAAGCCCACATGAGAACACACACAGGTAAGCTTGGAAAACGCTGATGCAGATGCCATATTATTTATATTGGTGACGTCATTGTTTGATGACTTCATTTTCACCGTTTACGCACAGCATCCTCTAATGACATTCCCTCGCTTCTCTTTCCTCTAGGTGAAAAGCCCTACCACTGCAACTGGGAAGGATGCGGCTGGAAATTCGCCAGGTCCGACGAGCTGACGCGTCACTTCCGCAAGCACACTGGACACCGGCCCTTCCAGTGCCACCTGTGTGAACGCGCATTCTCCCGCTCCGACCACCTGGCTCTTCACATGAAGAGGCACATGTAGGGATCAATGGACTCGGATACTTGGACACTATCATGGGATCATGCCATCATTCAATGACAAATCACTCCAATATTCCTATAACATAACATTCCTATATGGACTTATGTTTATAGTGAAGTCACACTCAGTGTACAACTATTGAACATAGCCAAGATAGTAGCCTATGCAAATTTGTATGGAAGGGCAAAATTACAACTAAATGACAGATTTATCTACAGGCTTTTGAATCCCTTGGTGGGACTCCAGGGAATGGGCAACATTTGCTGGTGTTTTTTGTAAATATTTGTGCATATGTGAATCATTTTGGCTAAATTATAGTAGTTCAGTATTTAAGACATGTTCTCGCTCTGTCCTATAAGTTATTGATTGTCAGTAAGTGCCTTGATAGGATGGCGGATTTGTTCTCTCAAAGGAAACACTAACTGTGGGCAGGACCCAGTATTTTTGTACATATGTAAATTATATTTTTATGTTTACATTTTTTCTTATAACTTTGATACTACTCAAATCAGGTCAGGGTTTTTATTGGCAAAAAAAATGTATTCTATTTTCTCCAAGTTGTTAGTGCACACCAATGCTAGAGACAGATTTAAGTGATGTAGGCTACATTTCAAACTTTTTGATTGGATTTTGTGAAGGCTTGCTTGAGAAATGCTCTCAATTCAGGTACTAAAACTCTGCCTTTCAATATTTCATGTCATGTTTAATGCCATTCAAACTTCAGGAAGCCAAGCATCAGGTTTAGGGTCAGTCCACCCTCACTTCAGAATGTTTTCTATACAAAAAAAACACTTATTTCTTTATAAACCGATGTGTAATTTGCTTTTGTTCGAAGGAGGAAAATCCACTTTGTGGTGTTGGTTGAATGTGACCCAGACTCTGCAGTTGGTGGTTGAACAATGCTATTGATGCTTTACTTGAAACAGACTTCTGATCAACCCAGATGTATCATACTACAAGAGTGCAATTGTTTTTGACTGCTTTTCAATTATGCAAATGTTGATTGGTATAACTGTACCAATATGAAGTGCTAAAGGGCTCAAATTATTCTCTGAAAATAAAATGACTTCAAAATATGTCTGTTGTATTGCATATTTTCCGTTCAAGTACATGTACAAGTCTAGATTTGAATTGTTTGCCACTTTATCATTTGGAGAAAGTTAATCAGTTAATAGCTTTTCTTCTGTAGACTAAACATGACTTTATATTACATCATGCATATCAGATACAACCCTTTGTTTGTATTATTGGGTACAAATCATAAAGGGAGAGTAATGGTGACAGTCTAGATATGAGCTGAGGACCCAAAACAATAGATGGGACGTATTTAGTTCAAAAGGCGGCAACCACTATCCTACACAATGGCCAGTAGTTTCCTGCTACTGCATGATAACATCATGTATGACCTTGCAAGACATCCAGTAAACACAGACTAAAGAGATTTAGCCTATGTGCGTTCATCAAAATGAATCTTAACAAACTGAAAACATAAAACAAAGAACTACAAACTTTTTTCTTAAGAGTTGCATGGCCAAACCTCAACTCACAAGGAGAAAGATTTGCTTAATTCTCAAGAAAAGACAATAAAATACAGAGTGCAGGACGACACAACGACTGAGAACCACTGATCTAAGAGTGGTTGCGGTGTAATTCGTTTCATGTTGGTTGCTCATGTGTAGTATAGACATCAGTGATATTCATAGCAGAGATCAGTCGTCTATCCAAATTCCTCTTTTCTTCTTCTGTGAAGTTCTGCTTGCTCCGAATTCCACAATTCCAACATTTTATAGAACACAAGCATCTATAAAGTGTGAGAAGCTGTTTCAATTGCTGCCTGTTTAGATACGAACTTATCTATACAACAAGCTATAAGAACAAGTCAAGTGTCTTGGCTGTTTAGCATTCGAGGATCTAATAAAATATTGATTGCCATAATGCCATTATGACCATTTGTGTGGTGCCTCCAATCAGGTGCCTTCGTCACTCCTCTTATGAAAGGCTGCCCTCTAGTGTCCATTCCTATAATGACATCTGCTGTAGCTGGTAGGCTGTTGTGCTTGCCAATTAGACTGTTGTGCTTGCCAATTAGACACTTGCATATGAGTGTTTTAGTAGTTTAATTCCCTGGTTTAACAGTACTATAATAAATACCAGCCGTATACATCCAGTGGCGGTCAATGACATGGGCAGTAATGTTCTGGGTTTCCTCTGCAGGTCCTGAAACCTCATCCCTATAGGCTCAAAAAGGTCTTCAATAGATTTAGACATATTTGACAATAGACAATTCACTTATAGTGGTCTGTTAGGTGTTTTCTTCTGTTGAGGAACCTGAAGTGCAGGACATGTTTTTGTTGGGCCTCAAGTGGTTTTCATTTTTGTTTTCATTTCATTGGCAAAATTGGCCCTTTAATTTTTTTCTAAAACCCACTGAGCAATTTACATTGCTTAGATGTCTAAAGAGGCTAAAATTAGACTAGGCCTACATACGGTTAAAAGTGAAAGTTTAGTAGACCTCTATGCATCTGGGCTGTATGAAAAAATAAAGTTTTATCTTATATATGTGGACTTCTCTGGTGTATATTTGTGATATTTTCAGAAGTTTATTAAACTGCTGCGATACATAGCCAATAAATCCAATCTATCGCCCATTTCAGAATCTTGTAGATTTTCAGTGTCTTAATCTTTAGCAGGCTGATCATCAGTGTCTGATGCATTCAGATCAGAATAGGAGGGAAGACACACAAGAAAAACAGACTTGACCATGAGAAATATTAGCTCACACAATAGCCTACATGAAATATAGGCCCAAAGAAAAACGTTGAGAATAAATTAATCTCAGAATATGTCTTGTAGAAAGTTAAATATAGGCTGTCATTAGGTTTGTTGGAGGTGACTGTTGGCAGGTAGGTGCTGTGAACTGCTGTGTTGGTGTTATAGAGAGAACTACTGCTGACATCTACTGACATCTACTGGTGGAGAAACTACACCTACAGCTAATTTGGATTATTTTCTAGCTCTACATAATTCAATTGACTCTGTTCTTCTGTTTTCTCTGCAGAATTCCACAACTGTGAAATCACAGGGTTCTTGAGGGCCCGACACACATATTTGGGTCCTGATAGCTCTATAGTCTCTGGCTCTACCTTACAATTACAATCACAGTTATTATTTGTTCTCTTCCTTGCCTCATATTAATTCATGCTGATCTGTCACATAGCCTTGCTAGGCATTAGTATAGGTAGGGCACACCAGATAATACTAGCACTGTCTTTTCACATCATAGACTCAGCTTCCCCTTATATCTGTTAAATTAACAAGACGAACCATCAAACAATGTGATGCTGCACAAATGCCTATGAAGCTCATTTAAGTCTTGTTTGTTGTCTTGATTTCAAGGGAATCCACCCTGAGCCTCGTGCTGCACAAACCACAAACTGTGGGCAAGAATGGAGTGTGGTATGGTATTGGTACAGTTACCAAAAAATAAATAAATAATAGGAAGTACCTTGAATGCAAAAAGTACGTTTATTAATGCTCCATATAAGCGCACAAATGAACAAAAGCGCATAAGTGATCAAGGCTACACATAGGTAAGGCCACTTGCAGGTCATTGGGTTTGTGGTCCAGCATTTATATGGATGGGTCACATTATGCAGCATTATCTAGATCTCCTGTAGGCTATGAGAGTAGGTTTGAGATGTTGGACACATTAGTGCTAGCAGGGGTGTCCAGCCCAGAAAGACTGTTTGAATCTTCTTTTCTCAGAGCCATCTTGTCCAATAACTATTTTCTTCCTTTTGATGCCATGTAGAATGAAATAAATGTGATTGTGAGCGATGGTGTGTGGGAATATTGTGCTGCGGTCGGTGTGGGGCTGGTTTCCTCTAACCATGAAATGTCTCTCAAATACCTGACCTGCAACAGAATAATGCCACCATTATTGTTTTAGTGATTGCCTCAGTCCTTATCTGTTCCTCCATACCACATACACAAACATGCAGACTGAGATTAGCCTTAACTTGTAAGCAACATTTAGAGGAAACTAATTTGCAAAAAATGCACAAACTTTAAGTGTCTCACATGATTTTAAATATATACAGCATAGAAAAAAATATTTTGCATTTTGGACAAGTCAAAACTGATTGTGTCAGTAACCTGGGTAAAGTTTGGAAAACTGGTAAAGTTGAAATGGTGTAAAGAAAGAAAGAAAGGGATGTGGTTCTGTCTTCTCATCATCTTCCCAGGGCACTGATGTACATTCTGTTTATGCAGATAAGATTGATATCCCAGAAAATATGAGACTCTAACTGTTTTACACATTGCATAACATTTCATTTTCCTTTCACTATTAAGGAATACACCATGGGGGTAACAGAGAAGCGGAGTAGGAAATCTTTGGGTAAGTGTTATGAATAAGCCTCCATGTGTAAAGCTAAACGGTAAGTAATCTAAATGATACGCAGCTAAGTCTGGCAGTTTTGTGTAGGAGATTGGTAAAGTTTATGATATAAATTATGATAATAATGAAAATAATGTAACATGTTGAACTACCAGGCACTACTTTCCCTGTTTCCACAGTAGGTAAACATGGTGGGTGATGGGAGACTGTGTACAGCTAAAAATCACTACACAGCGGATGAATCTGTGGTTGCTTACCTGAAATAGTTCAAACAATAAACCTCAATATAACATCAGTTATATTGAATTAATGATATTTCATTCTTAAAATGTATAAATTTACATGCCATATAATTAAAAAAAAGAAAAAAGAAAAGAAACTAACAACTTTTTATTATTAAAGTTCAGTCTTCTTACTTTAGATAACACTAGTCACCTACTATCACTCAACATAGTGAATGCTAAAGCGTTAGCATGGAGCACCAGAGCTAATGATCTACCGGGGACACATGGATGATATTGGAGTGTTCTCAGGTAACAGGTTAAGCTGACCAACAGGCCAATCTTCCAAAAACGTAACTCTTTCAACAAATGTCTCGGCACTGGCGGGCAGCTTTACAACACACTTGTGATGATCATTTTTTCTACATCAGATGCTGGTGGGAGGCTTGCCTCTCTCAACACCTCTTCTTCTTATGCCTTTGTAATTGTTCCCAGAGGATGTCGGTTGGTTTAAGATGTTACATGCAGATTTTTTTTGTAATCAGTATATCCTTGAGATGACACATTCTACTACAAAAATTTATTAAAAAATATATATATACAGTATATATGAAATGAGCACACTGAAATTGAGCAGTGCAAGTAAAGGCTTGGAGTGGTGGATGGGTCTGTCCTCTTGCCTTTAACACCTGTGACCTGGGTTCAATTCCCAAGTTACACCAAGACCTTTTCTACTGTGTATGAAGTTTGAATTTTTTGAGAAAGTTTTTCTTATTTAAAGTCTGACCAAAACCGTAACCCTAATCTCTAACCCAAATTTTAGTTTCCTAACTTTAACCCTGACCTCAACTAAAGTTGTTGTATTTGCCTACCCTTAACCATTAGCTAACCTTTTCATATGGCAAACAGGTGAACGTGGTGTGTTCAGCTGGTGCTGTTGTAACATCCTTTCATCGTTGAGGAATGTAATCTTCACATAATTTATGTCCACAACATGTAATCATCGTTTCAGAGTTTGTGCTCATTTCATAAAATGTTACGAGACTGTGTTGAACAAATGATTAATCGCTATTAGTAGGCTTGCAAATAATGAAATATGCAATTAAAAGTCATCGGTCTATCAGATTACATGTTAATTATAGGTCTCTTTTACTAGACACCATTACTTATAAATTTACAGGAGATGATAGATTAGCATTCCGCCTGGTTATAGAATACTAAGCTATCATGGTTGTGTGTGTGTGTGTGTGTGTGTGTGTGTGTGTGTGTGTCGTCAAGGAGGCAAAACTATGGGTGTCCCTGTAGCTTTGTTTACCTAACCCAAGGGATTCTGGGTTTTGCCAACTGTCACTAGGTCAAAAGCCAAACTCCACACTCGATGCTTCTGGGTCACCCTGCAACCAAGAGAATGCTTTAAATTATAATGTCTCCATGTCTATAGTTGTTTTGTAATTAGACAGGAGCAAAAAATGATGAATGAAACTAACACTGGGTGGATCAAGTACATAAATCAGGAAAAAATCAGCTTCAAACGCTTTAATTTTGAAAAATCACTAATCACTAACTGAAGCAGAGGAAAGTGGATACATCAAAAAAAGTAAATTACAACAATTAATCACACATTGAACATCACAATTTGATTATATGTAACAGTGTGAGAAAAGTGGATTTTTCCCTTAAGTTAAGTGACATAAATAGGCTCCTGTGGCATGGGGAAGATACCAGTGTGCAGGGAAACCAGACAATGGAACACCTGACAAGGTACTTTTTTGAATGAACAGAGGGAGAGTACGGGGAAGTGCAGGTCTCTGATGGATCGCTGCCAGGAATGTGAGCTGATCAGCTGCCAGTCACTCGTCTGGTGGCCCCTCCTTTCACTTGTATGCTGCAATCATCCTTGTTTTAATGCTGAGCAGTGTGAGGAACAGGCGTAAGAGGTTCACAAGAGGCCCGGGGGCAAGAATTGCTATGAGGCCCCCCTATTCCAGCATGCCCCCCAGTCCCCGTACCTCAACTTCGCCAATTACACTTTGATGATTGAAACTGTATGTTGATTCAATGACAAAAAAGACCTGTTATACATAGATTGAGATTGCAAAACACTACAGATGATTCACAAACTACACTAATTCACATCGGTATGCCAGAAACCCATTTTGTATTTAGAGTGCCTGTGGTGGGAATAATTAAAGGAATTCCTGAATTCTTAGTACAGTCAATATTTCACCCAAGAGCACCAACTCTACCAGGGCAATTTGTGGAGCATAAAAAAAAGAGTATTGCTTGTATTGCTTGACTTACAGTTCATTCTGAACTGTAAGTCAAGTCCACTACCACTACACCTCCAACTGTGACTGATCCTCACTGGGTTCAGTTAGCATTCTGGTATAGTGTAATCAATAGCATATGCTTACACATTAATCATTTACAACCCATAAGTTATGAGAATTAAATGTACAATAGACACAAATATTTGAACATTTTCTTTTCAATAACAAGGCTTTTGAACCAATACTAAAACATACAACAGGAGGGTATTGCATATAATGTGACTGAACACTTAATGCAAACTACAACATGAATTTATAATAATAAAAGTAATAATTGTATTTCAGTCTGGTTGTGCAGTATGATTTTCCAAAATAGCCTCAACATTTCCCATGAGGACAGCATTTCTAAGCACATTTTATGCCATAAGCACAATAAACCAACCTGATTCCCAACATCAGAGTATGTGTTTTCCTTGTTCTCACAGTGTTTCATGTGCTTGTTCTTGATGTGTTTGATGTTTTAAATGTGCTATTACAAGTCTTATCTGTCACTGTGAAAAATACCGCCTGTCCGGTGCCTCCAATATTCATTTACAAACTTATTATAATCTTTCTTTGTTTATACTTCTTCCACTAATAGCAATATCTCACATCAAAGTATGACTGCATACTCATGGTAATGATAAAGACAAAGTAAGGTAAGGATGAGGACAGTGTAATGAAAACATTTGCATGGGAAAGAAATGAAGACCTGAGTTTCTAAAACCTTACAAACTGTGGAGGTTAAAACTACTACTCACAACAGTCTAAGGGGCAAAAGTGACTATTTTGCATCAACAAACTAATTTTAATAATTTCAGATCAGGCCTGGTCATTGCTTACTCATAGCACACACCTAATAGAGCTCAACAGTGACCGCCCACTTTTGAACGGCTCCGGTTCCAGGAAGTGAATTTCCCATTCATTTCTCCATTGACGTTTCAGAAAATCCTTATATAAAGAGTTTTAAGCCTGGAACCAAGCCAACCAACTACGAGATGAATCGTGACCATAAAACATTTGATTCGGAGCAAAAAAAATTGGAAAACAGAAAAAAAGGCAAAGGTTTTTTCTTTTGCCTTTTTTTCCGTTTTCCAATTTATTTATTTTTTGCTCCGAATCAAATGTTTTATGGTCACGATTCATCTCGTAGTTGGTTGGCTTGGTTCCAGGCTTAAAACTCTTTATATAAGGATTTTCTGAAACGTCAATGGAGAAATGAATGGGAAATTCACTTCCTGGAACCGGAGCCGTTCAAAAGTGGGCGGTCACTGTTGAGCTCTATAGCAAAGCCCCACCAGAAGCAGTTTGCTAAGCTGCCATTTTGCTTCCATTCACTTTCTGTGGGAAGTGAGCACATGCTGCGCAGGACGTGTTGGGATAGTTTGCAGTGTGAACTAAGTTTGTGACACAAGGAGATCTAGGTTTGATAAACTGTTACTTGGGGCAAAACCTGTGCTCAAAGGTTGGGTATAAGCCCTCAATGCTGCCTTACAGAGAAGGGACGGTGTCATGAGTAACTTGCTAGCTCCTCCCCCAAAACACAAGAAAAATCCACCTCTATCTATCTAGCTTTCTTGAAGACAAACAGGTTTATACATTTCTTCATAGGTTATTAGTTACAGAGTTGTCTGGCAGGAGCTTTACTCATCTGAAAGACAATGTGTGTGTTAGGAGCTAGCTTAAGCAACTGTCTGGAAGACAACCATGATATTAGAAAACATTATTTGCAATTCGCAGGCTTCATCTTTCCATGTTTCAGGGAAAGAGTTATCAAGTTACCCATGTAACACTGTAAGACAGTGTTGAGGGTTTAAACTCACCTGTTGTTGGTTGTGGCAGTGGTTGTGGTGTCATAAACAAGTTTGCTTTGCTAAACAAGATTTGGTAACGCTTTATTTGAAGGGGGGTGAATAAGGCTGACACAACACTGTCATAACTATGTCGTGACAACTGACATGAACATGAATTACATGCTATGAATGTTTACGGCTGTTGTCATTAAGTGTCATTCGGTTGATGTCACTTTCAATGCAGACATCTAGAACAGTATCAAATTTGCATTGGAAGTGACATTATAAACCGAATGACAATGACAACAGTCGTAAACATTCATAAAGTCTAATTCATGTTCATGTCAGTTGTCATGACGTAGTTATGACAGTGTTAGGTCAGCCTTATTCACCCCCCTTCAAATAAAGTGTTACCTAAGATTTTAATTGTTCTGCATGAGCTAAATTTTCCTGGTTTCTGGTTCTTCAGTCAAAATGGTGGAGGACAGGACGATTGTAGGATGGGATACATTACTTGATGCCTGTATATATTTATATGTCCATCTAAAATCCAAATTCCAGTGGAAAACATTCCATTTAACACCAAATGCAAATTGCACCTGCAATTCTTGATTTTACTAATAGCTGTATTATTTAGGATGTATATTTCTAAATGGCATTCTGCTCACCAGACGTATAGCCTATCCGCACCAACATGTTTTTGTGGGCCCCATATAGGTAGGCTTCTTGGTTACCAGGTGGGCATGGACTCAGAAAGGCCAATTGACCTGGGTCTTTGTGGGTTAACTGTCTGGGTCGCAGTTGGACAACCCCATGGGCTAACTATGTGGGACCTTAATGGGTTTATCATGGGCAATGAGCATGGACTCAGAATGGGCATATACCATCTAGGAACCACTTGGGTTACCATCTGGGTCACAGATTGACAAACAATATGGGCAAGCAACATGGGTTCAGAAAACACTGTTGATAGAGTTCCAAATAGCTATAGGTCTAACTTTGGGACAGAGATGTTCATCCACATTAATAGTGACTGGGCTGCTCTTGGCTATGAGGATAGCATATGCATTCTTAAAGTGGAAGATATTTTCCTTTAGAAGTTATATTTGCATTTTCCTGACAATATTGACCTTATTGTAGTTAATGGCTTGTTTTTCTCCTATAGTATCACCATAATATTCCTATAATATTCCTATAGGGACTTATAGTATGTCTCCACTATTCTACAGTGAGTTTACAGTGAGCTTATTGTAGCCTATTTTATGTTTTTTTTTTAATCTCCTACTGTATCACTATAATATTCCTATAATACTATACTATAGTGCATTATATTTAGTTATAGTTTTGCTGTGATATGTGTATAGTATCCTTCTAAAATGCACTATAGGATTACTATAATTCTTTCTCTCAGGGGAATTAAGAATAGATCCAAACCTTTTTTTTTTTTTGCTCCAATTAATTTTGAATTGAAGGTTTTGGAAATGATCCTGTCCTGGATGTGTTTGCGTTGAAAATGAACATCATAGACAAGAATGGACGATTGCTCATTTTTTGACCACCACCCCAAGCTTTTCTCCCATTCCCCTCACCTCCCTCCTCTCACCCCGGCTTCTGACCACCGCCGCGCCTGTACGCATGTCTCCTCCTCCTCCGCGTACCCAAACAGCCCTACAGCCAGCCCTTTCTCCTGTCTAGAAACAAGGTAAAAAAAAAAAAAAAAAGCCTCCATCCGCATGCCAAAACCTCTGAAAGAGTCATTTTCCATCCCTCGGCCGCCTCTCCCATTCTTCACCTATGCCATTTTCTCTTCTTTCTGGATGCCTGGAAGCTTCCATCTATCACCAGTGGCATACTGTACCACACCTGTCTGGGGGCATCGCATGGGCTCATGACTGGGGGGAAATCAAAGACATGGATTTCGCATCATCATATCGCACTCAGCACATGCAATCACCATCCGTGTGATGCCATCGCTTACAAACTGATGGCAAACACCAGCAAGCCAAGGGTCTGCGTGAGGAATCGTTGCGGCATGCTCTCACAACAAAAGGATGAGCGACACATTCATTCATCCCTCCGCTGAACACGTGTGGCTTTACAGGGATACAAATGTGCATTTTCTTGCGGTGTGTTGACTCTTTCCCCCCGAAGCGGATACGGTGATCACCGGCAACCGACAGCCGGTTAAACATCCCATAACGAGAAATCTCTATAATTATTCCTAATACTATTCCTACAGGGACTTACTGTGTGTCTGTGGCACTCAATATGCATTTATAGTGACCTAATCATACTTAATTGTATTTTTAATCTCCTATGGTATCACTCGGCTATAGCATTTCTATAATAATCTAATTGGGAGTTATAGTTTTACTGTGTTATTTGAATCCTTATGAACATTTAGGATTGACCAGGATACTATATTGCTTTTATACCTATTATTAAGCGTTAATTGGACCCATCTGCCTGCTTATAGCACAAAAAGCTTTCATTAATACCCTCTAATGTGTGCAGGAGCAGGCACAAGACCCAGACAAAGAGATCATAATCCCCCTCACCAGCCCAACCGACCAACCAAAGCAGTGGCTCTAACAGGTTGTGTGTGTCGACAGAGAAACCTCACATGCTGCCGTCCAACACCCCCCGCCCCTCAACCACACGCACACACAAGCAGGGGAGGAGCAACATATTACGGCAAAAAGAAGATTTTTTTGGAGTTGAGAAAGGAGGGGCTTCATAAGGAGGAGGCGCTGGCTGTGACCGAAGACAGAAGGAAGACCAACGTGATGCAACTTCCAACCACCCAATATTGACTGAAATAATAATAATAAATAAATCAACAAAAAGTTGATTGCAGACCCCAGTCCCAAGGCGAGGCCACCCCTCCACGGTAAGAGAATGCTTTGAAATAAGAGAAATGTGGTGTTTTCTTATTTTCTATCATTTGTGGTTTGTAATTAGACAACACCAGGGGGAAACAAACAACCATGCCAAGGCTATGAAGTGCTACTCGCTTCCCTTTACAGCTGGAACCTTTTCATTTTTTTCATTCTGAGATGAAGAAATATGAATGAAACTCTGCCACATTGTAGCAGTATCCAGTTTAGAAGAATTTAGCAACTGAGTTAAGGGCGAAAAAAAACGACTAATTTCCATGTGCTTCAGGGTTTCTCTTTGTCCACCGCTTACTTATAATAAAGTAATACTGAAGGTCGCAGGCTGAACAGTTCGGGTTGTGATGCACATAGTTGCAACGCTGCTATTTAATCTCAGTTGGGAGAAACACGTGGCACTGGTCGTTGACTCAACTTGTTGTGGCTCCCCTTGGGGGACAGGGAGGGAGAGAGGAGGGAAGGGGAGGGGGTGTTGGTGGTGGAGGTGGGGATGAAATCTGAAATGAAATGGCATGAAATGTTCTAGTTGACTTTTACAGGTGAGATGTACCACAACAACATTATGACTGCATTACTATAGTATAACTTGAAGTGTGACTTTATCATAGTCATCATAAGACTTAGAGTCTAAACGAAAGATAATTTTTGCCAAATGATAATCATTGGTATTCATATCCACAATATATTGTACTTATCAATTAAGAATCAATAGTAATCACCATACTATTCCTATAGTAGTCCTATATGGACGTATAGAGTGTCTGTGGTATTCAATAGTGAATTTATAGTGCCCTTATCTTACTTTATGGTATTTCTTATCTCCCATAGTATCTTTGTAATTTTCCTATAATATTTCTGTAGGGACATGTAGTGTGTCTGTGGTTCTTAATATGTGTGTTTAAATTGAGCTTATATTGAATCTTCTATGGTAGGCTATCACTAAAATATTTCTATAGGGTGTTATATATGGTTTATAGAATTGCTGTGATATTAGTATCCTTGTAAAGTTCATAACAGGATTACTATAGTTCTTTTTCATAATGGAATGTCAGCCTTCACTGTAAAAAATGGAATGATACGTTGCAGCAGTATCCCTGTAACCTAACCAAATTTGTTGCTTGACTTAAAGCTCAGAAGTAGGGTATGTCAATAGAAGCCTTGCATGCATGAATGGCAGTAACCCTCGACCCCCTACCCCACCCCTACCCCACCCCCCCACCATATCCTTATCCACAAACAGCAGGGCCTTTCTTAACATCCAGTCCTAGAGTCCGCTGTTCGCCTGCCTCATGCTGCGCTCTGTGTAGGTCACACACGTTTTGATGGATGTGAAAAGGACAGGGATTGCGTACGTACAAATGTGTGCGTAAATCATGCGTAAGGCCATTTCTAAGCAAAGAGTGGCATTTATCAATTTGTACTTATGCTTGAGAATGTGCGTAAATTTAAGCACAGCATCAAGTGGTTGAAAAGGAAAGACCACCAAAGACAAACAATCAAATGAATAGGCTTTTTCATAATTAATATAAAAATGCGTAGGCTACAGTAGTGGAGACTAAAAGTGCATGTTATATCATTGATAAACTATTTGGACTATGCATAATTGTCCAAGATTATTATCTACCATTTAAGCATACTGACAATGAGACATTGTGGTGTGCGTGAAATGGCTCATATTACTTTGATGGAGGATGTGGAACATGCTGCAATTGTGCATGGAGTGGGTTTTCAGAAAGCGCAACAACTTTTGAACTGAAAGCAACGAGTGGCTTTACTCAAGAGATTTTGTTTTCCGAGGCCTATTTTACTGGACCTCTGTCCCCAACTTCATCTTCAGGGAGGAGCTGCAAATGGATGGCTTATTGATTAGTGTAGCCTTTGCAATATTTTGATGTGCTAGGCTTAGAGAAATGTATTAAAATAATAATTATTCGTCACTACAGGAGGCAAGTGGTTGGTCCAAAGTGGCCAGTCCATATCAGACAGGCTGGTCTCACTCTGTCGTCCGCCTGTTGCAGCAATGTCTTGCTTCAGGAGATCACTCGGTGGTGTGTTGCGTCCAGGGGAAAACTATCAATCAACCTAATTGACAACAGTTCTGTTAGTCCTGAAAGTCCTAAACAGGCAGGGTAGGTGCGGTCTGCACCTCTGCTGCCTTCAACAGGGGTGTGGACCATGGACTCTGGGCCATGGAGAATCTCCACTCTCAGGCCCTGCATATTCCAGGCCTGGAGAACACGGGTGCCAACCTCATGTCCCCTGTCAGATGAGTGGAGATTACATCCGGACATAGTGAGGCAGATTTTGACTCTGTTCTGGACTTTTTTTGGGAGAGCGGAGATGGATTTATTTGCCACAAGGCAAAACACACACTGTCCGCTGTGATTCTCGCTGATGCCCCAGGACCTTCCTCTCTTACGGGGGGACACACTCAGACTCACACGCCATGTCTAAGAAAGCTGCTATATGGTTTCCCTCCCCTCTGTCTCATCCCTCCTTTTCTGACCAGAGTGAGACAGGATTGGCTAACAGTCATTCTGGTAGCCCTGGACCGTACGATGGCTCCATTGTACGCCGAGTTGACTCAGCTGTTGGCAGCATTGCCATGGATAGTTCCTTAGTATTGGAGAGCACAGTCACAGGCAAACAGGACAATAGGTGCGATGCCCAGTCTGGGCCAGCCTCTCAAGGTTTGGCTCCTGAAAGGGACACACTGATGCGCGCAGGTTTGTCTGCAGATGTTGTTTAGATGATCCAGTGCGCGTGGGCACAATCCATCATTTTATGCTATAAAGTGGTGTGGAGAAATAGATGTTGATTTGTTTAAATGTGGAATTGGGTCTATTCTCCAGCACCTGCTGCAGAAGGGGTTGGCACATTCTACACTTCAACTGTATGTGTCAGCGATCTCCTCTTGTAATGAAGGTTTTGGAGAGAGGTTGGTTTTTGGTCACCCTCTCCTAAAATGTTTTCTGCAGGGGGCTAGGAGGAAATGTCCAGTGATACTTACCACCCCCCTCAGTGGGAATTGTCTTTGGTTCTCAAAGTCTCTCTAAACAGCCTTTTGAGGCTATTAGTGAAGTCTCTCTTAAAATTTTATGTCTGTCATAAATGTCTGTCTAGCAATATGCTCACAGTTTGTGAGCAAACTAGGTTTAGCCACTAGTAAGCGGCTAAAGGATACCTGTTGTACCACCTGTGTACTCTATAGAAGAAGAAGGTGACATCACTTGGCAGCAAAGATCAGCCAATAGCAGATGGCCAGTTCTGTACCCTACTTTTCACCATTAGATGTCAGGCTTCACCACAGATTCGGCTTTGGGGTTTAGTTACTCTTTAACAATGGGTAGTAGGTATGTAGGTAACCTCCTTTTGCAATGCCATTAATTATGTACATGTATATGGAGCTTAACTATGAGCTCTGGCTGGCATAAACAATGGAAAGCTCATACTGTGGGTGTGTTTTTGGCTGCTTTTCAAACGGTTCAAGAATCATGGTGTGAAAGAGAAAGGTGTTTCACATGAGAACTATATCAGTATCAGGCAGATGCTTTACAGCAATATAGACAGGTGCTCAATATTTAAGGAAGCAGAACATGCCTATTTAAAACACACACACACACACACACACACACACACACACACATAAGCAGAAACCTTCATATACTGTAAGTGCAGGGAAGAAAAAAAAAAAAGGTACAAAAATGGAGCGTACATATGGATAAGAAAATTGCTCCATAAATGCTGTCACTCATCCCAGAAACAGGTATTAAGAGGAAATTATTTTGAGAGGATTTTTTTTAAATCAATGCATGGACTGTTTCAATCTATTTGTTGTTTCCTATTACACTGCTGCTGTAGAGTAGAACAGCCCCCAGAGGTCAATGTTGCCATGGGTAACAGCAGTGGATCTCAAGCTATATAATGACCCAGTGACTTCTACAGTAAATGCACTCAATATAGTCGCCATTTCTGGCCAAGCTGCAAAGTCTGACCTTGTCATCGTTTTCACCCGCAAAAAAAGTTAATCATATACCCAAACCTATTTTAACCCTGGCCTTATCCTTACTGGCAACATGACCTTGACCATAACGTGGTCATTTTAAATGTTGACAAAAAGAACAATTTCTGATAATTTTCAAAGTTACAACAACTTGCGAATGTTACCACGTTATGAAAATGTCACGCTGACATCTAAGGCATCGGCTTTCTTTAGAAAAGGAGCTCTATTATGCTTTCATAAATCATCTACACTGCATGAATCTTCCTCAAAGGTTGTATTCTGGCACAGCAGAGCAATGCTTCAGGAAAAGTGTCATCTTAGGAAAAAGATGTTGAGCCTCAGTCTGAGTGGTTTTCTCCTATCATGGCAAGAATGTCAAAGGATTTTGGGGACTGCCTTGTAAATGGCATTGTTGGTAGTAATCAACACACCTGACAGACCAATTGTGGTCGAAATGTTTGTTTGCACAGAATACACTTTTGGAGAAACATATTTCTGTGTGCAGCCCTACTATGAAATTTGATTTTTTTTTGTCCAGCACCAGTTAGAAACTTGGATGTACAAATCAAAACATTTCCCAGACTGCAGGGAGTTCTCTATTTTATAGCACGTCCAAATTTAAGGACAATTGTAATGTAAGGACAATACAATTTTGGCCCAGACGTATACCTGATGTTATTATTCTTAGATTCTACTTCATATTATTTTTGATTGACAGGCAGGAAGCAAAATTATCAAAGTGATAATAGACCCTTTCACAAACATGGCTGACATACTACTGGCTACCAACACTAGGAACTATGTGGTATGCTGGTGAAGGTGTGGTTGTGTTCAAGGAATGCGGTCACTTAAAAACCACCAAACCAAACAGGGTACTTTTTTCCCTGACTGTCTCATGGTCTGGTCTGGTCTCATGTGTAACTGGCAGTAGTAGCTTCACTTGGTTGCTCAGCTTCATTTTCCAAATTTTTCATGTTTCACCCATAAACATTGCGCAGTAAATGCCTATATTCACTGTCTGTCATGAGGCAAGAGCTACATGGTAATATTATTATTTAGCTATTCAACTTATGTGAACATTCTACCAAAATATCATAGAGTTATAGTTGATTTTATAATAGCTCATGCGTATTTGTAAGTAGATTGATAGAGGCCATGTTGATTGTGCAGTTGGTGTGGATTGTCAAAAAAGGCACAAATGGCAGAAAGTTCATCATGGCAACCTTTGCTAGCCTGCCGGTTTTCCAGATTAATAATGGTTGGAAAACTGAACTCATTTGAAGAAGAAGGCGCATCCTTGACCAGGTGGAAAGACTGTGAGCCGACACTGTGACCCCTCGCTGACCCACTGGCATTCTGCAGGCATCCCATAGACAAAAATAACCTGCCTGGCTACGTTTTGTCAGGATTTTTTCCTGTCTACCTGATATTTGACTCCAATGACAATGTCTAGATATAGAATGATGACAAGCAGCTAGAATGGAATTTGAAGTCAGCAGAGAGATTTGATCTCAGGTCATTCAGGCACAGTGTGGTGCCCTAGGGTGACCTCACTTGAAGTGCCCCCCTCCTTCCACTTTACATGCAAAAAAGTGAAATTTAATATGGCAATAAAGAAAGAAATTTACATTAACTTAAACTATACAGGCTCAACACACATACTACAGACAAATGTAAGACAGTGTACTAACCAACAAATTACTTTATACCATAGATTGACTTGAGCCTACAAATGCCGTTTTAGGCTTTACACACAGAGCTATACTGTATCAAATTTGAATGCAACTCACATCAAAGACATCATGCTAAAAATCATTGTTTCCACCATGAATTTTTAAAGGCCTGAATGAAGACTAAATGCCAAACCATTACAGAGCATGACAAAAAAAAAAAATCATTACATAGACATCTAATGCAACTTCAGCACCACATACTTTTTTTTACAGTCTATGGGAAGAACAGGTAGCTCCATGTGCAGAAGTCTGAAAGTCAGACTGACAGACACAAGATTTTGATGACCGTTTTTCTAGTCTAGAACATGGATGTATTACTAACTTTAAAGGCATACTGAGCAGGATTTCCCTTCTCAAAATACCATAAAATCATCCAAAAATTCTCCTACTCAATCATTACTTATGGCCCACTGGTAGTGTGTGACAGTGTGTGTGTCTGCAGAGAGCCTGCCTTCTGCCTGGATTTTCTAATTTCTTAATGTTCGGGACGTTTCTGGGCGTCAACCTTTTGGCAGCAGGTGTGTGCAACTGCAACCAAAACCACTGCTGAATCGTTTAGATCTAAAAGCCACGCGGCAGCGGTAGAGGTCTCGAACTCTAAAACAGAGCAACTGGCCAGAGGTAGTGTGTATCGTGAATTGGCAGCTAGCTACCGTTAGCGTAGTTTCGTTGTAGTAATACAAACAGTCTTCAACAGTATAAAAATCCAGCACAAAAGCAGGAATGGTCTCGTACACAGTGTAAGAACATATAATTTCCAATGCTATTCAGATAAAACAGTTCAAATAAAACACTCGATCAAATAAGTCACTAGACAAAGCCACATTAGGCAAAACAACACTAGGCAAAACAATAAGCAAAACAATAAGCAAAACACTAGGCAAAACAATAAGCAAAACAATAAGCAAAACAGCAGCCTGGCACTGGATCCTAGGGGAAAAGAATGCAGGTGTCAATCCTCTATATTGGAGGGATGATTTATGCATTACCTCAGAGGGATTAACCCTCCTACTGTTACCACTGCCAATAGGTTACCTGCATGGAGCATAGGCTATGCTTGGTGTGACACAGGAAAGGGTGACTGGCCTAACCCTGCCTGGAACATCTGTCAAAGGCTTACAGCACGGGACCAGTCTGAATCCTCACCATATAGGAACACACCTACAGTATTGAACATGTGCATATTGGTAACACATTCATATATGAATGTTATGGAGGGGCAGGTATAAAACTCACCGCCTACCTCATAACCACTGGGCTACAGCACAGGCCACACAGGAATCACAGAGGGACAAAGCCACCCTAAAATCTGAATCACCAAAACAATATAATACTATGAACTCAATATTACAATTTCTCATTCTCAATCTTAGACTTGCATTACCTGCATCAACTTTATTGCAGAAGAAGGAGAAGTACCCTGCACACCAAACCTTTGTCAGGCTCAAACAAAGGAAGGCTGGCTGACACACCTGTCCTTATGAGGAGAATGGACTGCTAATCAGTTCCAATGGCCCGTCTACTAAAGGCGGTGCCCTCTACCTGGGGTAGCAGCCATCACACAGATATTGAATTTTATCTATGTTTTGGTTATCTTAGCTGTTTACCATTATACAGCCTGCTTCACAGGCCTAATTGTGACCCCTCAATGAGTCTGTGTGGCTTTTGTCCAAGCAAAACAATGAGATGTGAAGTAAAATGATTCATATCTTGACCCTGTTTCTGCATGTCCCCCAGAACTAACATATAGCCTGCCTCATAGGCCTAAATATGACACATCAATGGCGGCGTGATATTCTGCAGTAGGCATGTAGAGATTGATCTCGGACTTCCTGACTTTTCCGACTACTAAAAACTTAAAAAGCTGTTTGTCCTTCCAGGTATGATCTGTAGGATGATTTATTGATCTTCATTATGGAGAACATTTGTTCAGACAAATAAATGGCTGTGAATATGCTCAGTAGACAGGCCTTCAGAAGGTGGAGCTGTGGTATCATATCTGGGGTGAAAGAGGCAAACTTGGCCATCTGTGCACCGTTGCACTGCAATTCATTTAGTTCCATCTGTCAGTATTCTTGACGGCTTTCTACCTCAACTACCAGTAAATTTATTAAAAATTAATGACTTTCTGGGCCTCAAGGTCAACTAGGTCTCCTTCTAAATTCTGCACAGATCCAACTCTCACACAAGTAGGGATTGTGCACATGATTGCCACTGACTGATAAGTTTGTTGAGTTCTATTCTCATTTTGGCTCTTCCACAAACACAGCTTTGTTTGAATGGCTCTTGCTGCGCCGTGTGTATTCGTGATCAGCTGTTTGCATCACTGCAGTCACATTCAATGCGTTGAGATGCTCCATTTTTTTTCCACACAGAAAAGCCAAGTTGCATGACCACCTTTCAGCTTGGTAATACATTTCCCCTTGCTGACCACGACACTGGCACTCTGTTCATGCGCCTCGTGGAATCGGCCTAGGCAGTGTACCTCTGCATCAAATGGTGCAGCTCCAAATTCAGAAAGGTCTCTTTGCAAACAAGACACACAGGCTTTTCTTCACACTCCGTAGAAGTTCTCAGTCTCCCAACTCTTTTAAAATTGCTGCCTGCTGCGTCAAGCTTCCTTTTGTAGCCATTTTGAGCCGGCTAGCTAGCTCACTTGTTAGCTGCACTTGAGTGACGGGCAATCAGGCTGTGCTGGAAGGGGTGAGGTTTGCGTCTGTTTAGCACGCAGCGCACAAAGGCTGTGTTTGAAAATGCGTTGAAGGAGGTGAGGGCTGCATCTGTTTGACATGCAGTGCACCATAGTGCGCTCTGGGTGGCAACTGGGACTGGTATTCCCACTCACTGCAGCTGTACCTAGGTGGGACAGAATGAATTGACAGCCCAGATTCATACGTGAGCCAGATCAAAAGTTGTGGCAGGCCTGGAGTTTGACACGTGATATGATTGGTTGTCCAACTTTATGAAGCTACTTGAATGCCACCTTTACTGTCAAATGGGTTTGACTAAAACCTTGCATTGTATCAGAGTGGAATAAAAGGAGGTTCAAATTACCAGGAGCAGACACTGTTTGCAGTAAGTCATTCACAAAAATGTTTCCTCTTTCCCAGTGTGTTGGGAACCGCAGTGACTGACATTGTGACATTGCTGTGTTATGGTAATTAGAAACAGTGTTCATGATAAGCACTATAGAAGGAGGCAGTGTGTGTGAGTGTGCTTGTGTGTGTGTGTGTGTTCAGCACTGGAACATGCTTGTAAAACTGTCTGGCTACCACGTGTCAAGTGTCAGTATTGAAGGTTTAATAGGCCCCCTGTGCCATTTAACAGCAACAAGTTTTTTGCTTTTGTTTATTATGAGGGATAACCCAGGCCTTCTGCGGGACAAAACATGGTTAATGGTTGAATACACCTATGTGTGGGTGGCCTTTTGTATGCATGGTGATGCGTGTTAGAAATTTGCCCAATTTCTTAATTTCTTCTCTTTCCATTGCATCCATATGGGTGAAAATGTGATTTATGTGGCCAGTCCTCACAATTTACAGCGAACAGCAACAGGATAGGCAGGTAGAGAGTTGGAATGAAATTAATGTAAGCAATGCAACATTACAATACTTAGACCTATGGCTACATGTGAGGTAGGTTTTGGTTTGCAGTACAACAATGCAAAAGCTGTCATGGATGATATGTGGATGGTATAGAGACAATTATCTATAAGCGACGCATGTTTTGTACAAAACGTCTGACAACATCAGCTGTTTGTTATGATGGAATTTTCCATCATGCGTTGCTTGTGTTCTGCTTATAGCTGAGATCCAACTGAACACAACATCCAACTGCACACTGTGTACAGTGTTGGATCTCAGATACAGTATATTTCATTGTTATTTTTACTGTCACTGTGAAGCAGTGCAAGCCTGTCTGGACATCTGGCATGCCTGGGTGCAAGTGGATGAGAGGAAAAGAGTGGAAAAGAGGAGAATATGGGGGTGGGGATGGGGGGGGGGAGAAGGGAAGAGGAGAGGAAGGGGAGGGATCAGCTGTTTGGGTAAAGGGACAAGCCAACTGATGCGTGCACGCTGTTTGCTTGACGTTCTGAGTATGTTTTGTTGGCATTTGATTACCAAACGGGATATTTTCTTTTTCATTTCACTATTTCTTTATCACTGCTCACAGGCATAGCCAAAACCTACTGTAAAAAATAATGCCGCAAATGATCAAACCAAAGCAGTCACCTGTGCAGCTGTTCATACCTTAGCAGCATTCTTTTTTAATATATTTTATTTTTATTTTTTTTTACTTCTTTATAGCTGCATATGCAGGGTGCGATTTGCCAGGGGGAATGGGTGGATTTCCCTACCTCTGCTTTTGATTTCCCCACCTCTGATCATGAAATTTAATCGCAGGTGGGGACACGCTTTCCCCCACTCTCTGGTATGTTTTATTCTGTCAGTGAATAAAATACATGCATTTCTCCAAGTTGCGTTCTTTCCAGCTCATACATTTGCAGAGCTGTGGATAAAAGAAGGGCGACACTCTGCCTATGATGTACGATAAGGTGACAATATGTAAACTTAATTACTCCACTAGAATAGAAATCAGGCTTGCAGAAAAAGGATGTTAATGCACACATCTAAATGCTATTACATTTAACTCTGTTGAGACCTGATCCTTCTCTTTGCCACATAGCTATATCACACTCACCTCAGCTGATTCAGAAAGTATATGCATGCTTGCATGGAGATACACACATTCCCACTGCATTCTCCCAGTATCTATCTATCTATCTAGCTATCTCTATCTATGTATCTCTCTCTCTCTCTCTCTCTCTGTGTGTGTGTGTCTCATATATGACATATATGGACATATAAGGATAGAATTCTTTGATAGCAGTTTGCACTTGTATTTTTCATTTTCATTCCTCCTTGTGTAAAATATCGCCCGGCAAAAACGCATACCAAAAATCCCCCCCCCCCATCTGTTTTTTCTACAAATCGCACCCTGTGCATATGGATGCAGGCTTGAGACTCTTGACTGAAGAATACTTCACAGTAAAAATTCCTACTTTACTATTATTAGTATTATTACTAATGTCACTTGTACAATCATTGACATTTCTAATAAAACTACTCTATTTGGAGACAAAATTATGCAATTTGGGTACTTGTATGAATGTATGAATATATGAATGTATGAAAGTAACTATGTATGTACAGTATGTATGTATGTATGTATGTACTGTATGTTATATATGTTATGTATGTATGTACTTTGAATGTATGTACTGTATGCACTTTGTTGTATTTCTATCTACTTTGGTACAGTTGTAGTTAAGGAGTTGCTAAATGGATTGTGTAGCATCTCTGTCCATCTGGTCGTCTATCATGGTGTTATTCACTTTCAAATTTAAGTGAAATGTTAGGCGAGGATAGAAAGGTCAGTTTCTCCTTTGGTTTATCTTAGTTTCATCTGAATGCTGCGAAGAGAACAACAACGGAATTTTCCATCTCCTCTTGGGGGTGGAGCAGTCGTGTTGGAGGAGTAAATGTGACATGCAGTCAAATGTATGACAATACATACAGCATATATTGAGTTTCAGGTGTGACCAGGTAAGACAGGTTAGACACACCAACCATATCTCTGGTATGTATGGTTTCATTCATGTATGGTTTCATTCAAAGGGTACCAAACACCTACAAAGATCCAAGAGCTTGTTGTTGGGTCTGGACCCTTTAAAGGTACGTTATTTATACTCTGTTTTTGGATACAGTTGTCTACTTATATATTTTTATTGTATTTGTATTTTTTTCAGAAAAAAAAAGACATTTACATAACAAGATGCTCATATCCACAGCAACTTACAAAGTAGAACTAGATAGCACAAGTTTATTTCTATTAAAATACAGTCTGTTCGGTTGTACAGGGTTGTTGTGCAGTTTTTGAGGGAAAAACATGTTTTTAATACTTACAGCAACCACTAGATAAAGTAGGATGTTTGTAGCCTGTGGGGCAAGCCAGAAAGTCTTGTGGAAGAGACGACTGTGTCTATGTCCATGCTTGTACTTCCTTGTCAGTTGCTTTGTTTTAAGTTAATCAAAGATGTTCTTATGGATTGTGAATTGCAGGGTGGCAACTCCTTGTTTAGGAAATATTTTGCAATTGTGCAAGATATTTCCCACTGCAGCTTTTTGCAGCTTCTTATATTCTTCTATTAAAACACTTTTTTGGTCACTACATAATTCCATTTGTGTTATTTCATAGTTATATACAATACCAGACATATATATATATATATAATAATATTAATAATAGGCTACACCTTATAGCAGCTAAAGCGCACTCATTAAATTGTTCAGTAATTGTGGCCTTCTCCTCCTGCCCCTCTTCTGAGGAACTCACATTCTGGACATATTCCAAAAGTGCAATAGGACTAATAAGTGACACATCTTGAAAAAATTACGAAGATCACCAGTTGTCATCTTTGTCAATTTAATCAAGCTCCCGGCGAAGTACAAAGTGAAAAAAACTGTACTGTACGTACATTTTGAACACAATCAATTGGTGGCAAAAACTAGGAAAATAAGGCCCAGGTTGAAAATAACCAGAATTATCCTTATTATCTTTATTAGCAGCTGTATAGTACATGAGCCTGTGTTAAAAAACAGCCAAGCACCTGTCAACATTTCACCTCAGATATCAAGGTAGAGTTTCTAAACAGGTATCACTAACACCCATTTCATTTTTCAAAGTTGTTTAATTTCGCATTGCATTTCATTTTATCCCTGTCATTTCTTTATTGGATTATTATTGGATTACATATTAAAGAGTCAGAGATGCTAATAGATTGCATTTTCTCCCTTGAAAGGATATGTACATGCCACTGAAAATAAATCGCTATGAATTATTTTTTAAAAGCAGATTTAAAAAAAAAAACAATTGTCCTGGGGGAGAATCGTTTCTGGGGAAGTGCCCGTTTAAAGATTAGTTTTATAGCATTTAATACTTCATTAGACGAAAAAAAAAAGAAAAGAAACAGTAATGATGGGAGAGAGGGGATGTTACAAAGAAACAAAGTTTCCCAGCCGATTTCAAACACATTGCATTTACATGTTAGGTGCTTTAGCCAACTGAGCCACCAAGACAGACCACCAGAAGTTGCCCTTTCAGAGAATTTTGCCCCTGACCCTTTCAGAGTCTGTGCACGCCACTGCCATTCACAAATTGGTAAATCCATCCATCCATCTATCCTTTCATCCATGGACTCCCATTACCCAAGTAATCTGCCCCCTATAACCCCATAGGCAGATACAGTAATGATTTGACCCGGTGTGTGTGTATATGTGTGTGTGTGTGTGTGTGTGTGTGTGTGTGTGTTTGACATGAACAATATAGTCTCCGGGCTGTTAGTGGGCCAAGGTCTCCTTCTCTAATCCACTTAAAAGATTAGCCAGGTCGGGCCCCTTTGTGTGTGTGTGTGTGTGTGTGTGTGTGTGTGTGTGTGGCAATGACTATGCGTTGATTATCATTCGAAAATGCCTTTGAGAATGTTTTCTCCGTTCTCACTGTTTGCTTGGTGATTTGCATCTTGGCATTCTTGGTAGTGGACAAACTTGAAAAAGCAAGTTTTTCAAATTTGGTCAATAGTAGCTTTACTCCTCTGGCACTGTGTGTGTGCGTGTGTGTGTGTGTGTGTGTGTGTGTGTGTGTGTGAGGGGAGGTGTTTTGCAACACCTTCCTTTTAAAATGTTCAGCCGCAGCAGCCAATATCATTTGAATTCTTTTTTTTTTTTTTTTTAAACTTCATGATTTGTGCGCTGCATATTAAAATCCCATTTCTTTGCATTCTCACTGTCATTGCCTTATTTTAAGAATTCTTCATTTTCCCTACCGGTCCTAACTAATGCATATAGCTTGCTGGCTCTGTTTATTGGGTGCTGCACAAAGGCGTAAGCACAGTCACCGGCTGTGTTGAGTACCTTCACAGTTTCTTAGTCCTATTTATCTATCTCTGCAGAGTGAAGGGAGGAGGCTGTCTATCACGACCAAACAGAGCCTGTGGCGTCCCTATCATACCACTGCATATTGTCGATACTGATAATAGCCACAGCCACTTTTCAAGCCCAATAATACTGCACATTGTTAATACTGCTAAAAACGGATGTTGTTTTGTTTTGAACCCACTGTGTTGTACACCATGCCAAATAGGGGGGTGAGGGATCCCAATCACACTGCTACATAGCGGCAATATTGCTTGAAGACTGTAGCGTGCAAATTGTGAACAGCAGACGAGATGGTATGAGTCTTAGGACACTACAGGAGGTTGGTGTTGCCTCTGTCTTTGTTTTAGACTTAGAGAAGCGACTGGCTAGACCTAGTTCTACCTGGACAGGCTTTGCTCTGAAATTAAGAAATAACCACTGAAAAAGCCAATTTTGTTTCACTTCTGTCCCTAGCGTTAAGAATTTCCAGCGTTGTAACTGAGGCAGGTCAACCTCTTCCCAGAAAATGAGTTGCCCTATCAAGGAAACCGCCATGGTGGTTAATGTGTAACCATGTTGCCCCCTCCCTTTGTTTCGTACCAACAACAGGCTAATACTCCCAAAGTCCTAATGCACCAGTGAGGACAACAGGGCTGATCTCAGACGCCTAAACTGAACCTTGCCTTTAAAGCCACATTCTTCAATTTCTTTGAAGGGATCAGATATTTATACCAGAATAGTATATGGACAGTTGGAAAATAAAGTTTTCATAACTTTCTCTTACAATTGAAACTCATAGTATAGGTCTGCCTTACGCTCATGTTTAAGTGTTGACAGCCTAAACATCTATTACAAACAATTCACATTTTGCTGTTGCATTCTGTGAGACTTTGTATTAAGGTCTATGCCAATCAAACAGAGAATGAAACCATGCCTCCAATCTGATCTGATCTAATGTTTTGACTATCTGTGATGGGGTTACCTTTTTGTTAATTATTGATTTAAGAATTGGAGTCAGGATCGGCTTGATGTCTGACCTGGTCTAAAGAAACCCTTCTCAGGGACGGACCTTGATGACTTTTGTACCCCTATAACCCCTGTGAACTCATATATTAGAAGCAGTGTGTCGTTTCAGCAATACATTAGTCACTGACAATAACAGTCCCTTCATCTGTTAGCTAACCTTACTTAACCTCTCTGTGACTTACAGGCCCAAGGAAGACTTATAAATGGAGCAATTTGTTTTCACTTTGCCTGTCACCCTACTTTGTTTAGTTTTTGTTTTATGGAGATATAAATCTGTTCAAACGGACAGCCTTTTGTTCATGCTTCCTTAATCCCCTTCATTGCCAACCCACTTGTATATGATCCTCCAAAACCTTTACAGCACTTAAAAAGCAGCCTTCATGAAGGTCTAATTAGAACATTGATTAGGTTAACAGTATCATGTGATGTGCGGCATGTCAAAAACATACCACATGACTTTGTCTGGAGCTTAGTCACTGTGTAGCCAGGTGTGCTTGTTTAGTCTACACTGAAGAACATTGGAACAAACATTAGAAACTGGAATGGCAGTAGGACCTTGCTAAACCAAGTCTCTACTGAAAGGAGATTGTGTGAACAAATAAAATAAATTGGAACACTGTGCCAACATTAATCCAGAATGGGAATTTTGCTGTGGGCTTTAAACGCGTTCCAAAGGCCCAAGGGCCATGAAACTCAATTAACATAAAAACAGAATTTAAACTCTCAAAGATAAAGCAAACACGATTTCAGTGATACATGTTTTTCCATTATGCCCATGCAGTAGAGCAGCCAGCTTCGTTGTTTTGCTCAAGGACACTTCGGCAGGGTGGAGGCTTTGATGCATCGTCAAGGTGTGGTAATAATCATTTTGTATTTCATTTCTCTTTTTTGAGCAGTATCTAAATAATGAAATGAGGAAATGCTGTTTTATTAAGAAAATGTAACTTTAACTATAAATCTTCACACCTAAATTGCAATAAAATTCCGATAATCCTCTTTGTGTGTTGTTGCTGTAAATGTTGCTGCTCTCCTAGCAGCTAATAAAGCACATTACTATAAGCAGTGCTTCTATGTAACTATGTAATATGCTATAAGAAATGTTTGCTAACAGTTCAGTTGCTAACGCTAGCTAGCAAGCCAAGTGGCCTGGTCTGTATTCTCCAGAAGAGATGAAGACAACTAGGGAGCCTGAAAGCTGATATCACATTCAAATGAACTGATCATTTATGAATAAACTCATCATTAATTAAGTCTATGTCATTGCCATTAATGCTCTGTGGGACTGCACAGAATCTGCACTTGTTTGGAACTCTCTCTCTCTGCTTTCTTCTGTTAAAAAGACAAAACATTCAAATACAAATGGAACCTAACAGTTTAGGATGGGAACGTCGCTCGTAACAGATAACAGGTAATCAGGTTTCAGGGCAAGGTTGATTGTCACACAAACACTGAGGCAGCTATTCCGTAATAGCTCTCTCGCTCTCTTTCTCTCTCACTCTATATCTCTCTGCACCTCTCCACCAGTCACCTTCCTTGCACTCCTCCTGGGGTTGTCCAATAGGGTTGGCTCAACCCTGGTCAGATTGTATACATTACTAGTCACCCAGTGGGATGGAGCCAGAGCACTGTGACTCGGCCATAGGTTCACTTCACTCTGGCTACACACCGGTTACTTTCTCACCGCTGTGCTGATACCACGTTCTGATCTACACATCGGTGCTTCCCTGTTTTTTTCCCCCTCAGAACCTCACAACTAAACCCATGCTATTTCATCTGCAGTGTTTATCTCAGCAAAGAGGATGGTAAGGCTCAGCTTTTAACCTAGTTTTGCCTCTCTTCGTCTTGCTGTCGATGCACAGCCTGCTGTGTGGGATGGATGTCCCGGGGCATGTTTGAGTTCATGTACGCTACTGTACATGTGAGAGGGAGAGCGTGTGTGCATGTGCGTGTTTATATGTGTGTGTGTGTAACACTGAATGGTGATCTATATTTGGCCGCCTTTTCTCTCCTCTTCATGGACTGCTTTTAATACACTGTTTAATGACATGTAACATTCATTCAGTCAGTCAGTCAGATGAAGGATGTTGGCAGACATGCTTCAGTCAGATTTACAGTATTTGATTCACACTCCTGTTTATTTGTTTCATGAAGTACACTCATGAAGTCCACCTATGAAGTGAATCCAGGTAAATTATCCCTAATTGATTTCCCTTATTCAATCTGTACCAATCACAAAAGAGGAGATGTAGATAAAGAGAAGCAGACGAGTTAGAGAAGGATTTTTAAGCTTTGAGACAATTGAGATGTGGATTGTGCAAATGCGGCTGCAACTCAACATCAGGAAGATGTCTCACATATTTTATACATTCAGTATTTGAACTGTGAGCCAAGGAATGTGTTGATGCTGAAGAAGTTGTGTCATGGGATGATGGAAAAGTGAAATTGCTTTTTTATTTATTGCACTTAAATGAGTAAAACGATTGATACGAAGGTACATGCATTTTCACTCTGCATTGTGTGTTTTTAAGTGTTACTACAGGTATTTAACAACTTAAAAAAAAAATGAAATGTGTGTGTCATAATACTGTCCTTTCCATATGGAAGTCCAAATCTGACATTATTTAATTGAAATCATTAAATCAAATTGCAATTTCATTTCCAGTATATGTGCGCATAATGTACAACAAAATTTAAATTAAATAATCCAATTTGGTCCTTCTATTTTCTTTTCAGAAACAGAAATAAAAAAAATGTAAAATGAATGCTGATTTCATTTTCATTGTAAAATCCAAAAATAATAACGGATATACAGTATCGTGTTTTCCTGCTCAGAAACGGCAGATACAACAATTACAACGTAAAAGACTTGATTTTCCTTTTTTCCTTTGTAAAACAGAAAATATAATAGTAAGAAATCAAAAACGAAAGAAGCCCGTTTAGGGACTGAAAAGTAGCTTGCAGCTTCAAGTCAACAACGCTGTGCGTCCTTTCAGCACCATGGAGGCCTGGAGAGCGGAAAGAAGAGAGATAGAGGCAGAGAGGGAGCAAGAGGGAGGCGCTGTTCGATTCACTAATAATAATAGTAAACTTTATTTCTGATAGAAAATATGTTCAACGACCATTTTACTAATCCATCGTCCTGTCTGGAACAACTTCACCTTCCAATTCCTGAGTGCTGTGAAAGCTAACAAGCTAACTAGTTCATCTTCCTCCTTATCCAAGATTGTTATTGTAGTGGCCATAACTGGGTGTCAACACACCCGTTTAACCTGGTTTGGACATAAACACCAATCATCATCATGGGCCAGAAAAATCGGACTCATTCTCTGCTTAGTGTTACATTGGCAACGTCCTCTAACAGCCCCACAGCAGTCACTGTATCGTTGCCATTACGCACCGCTATATATTATATTATATTTGAACTGTGAGCCAAGGAATGTGTTCATGCTGAAGAAGTTGTGTCATGGGATGATGGAAAACATTCACATAGCACTAGAGCACCACACAAGCTGAATATAGTTGAAAAATGTGAGACTTTCAGTTTTGTTTCGATAGGCGGCTTTGTGAGAGTCTTTTTGATAGATGTGGAATATATGAGAGGTTTGTCTTTCGATTGGAGGCTCTGTGGTAGATTGGAAGCTTTTTCAGAGGAGGCTCACTCTCCATTGTTTTTAAGTGTTACTGCAGGTATTTAACAACTTAATTTAAAAAAAAGTTTGTATCATAACTTGTATTTAGATTATTCATCTAAACTGTGCATATTGGTCACAATGTTATATGTGAAATTTGTATATTGTAACTTTCCAACCTGGTAAATTGCAAAAAAATATCGAAATGAAACTGATGTGATTACAAGCCCTGAAAATGATTTGGGGAGAAAAGCGACTGCCCAAAACTAACCCTAACCCTGAATATTTGAAGTAACTAGCCAACATAACCATTCGAGGTCATTTGAACTCAATTAGAACTATTTTCTGCCCATTTCCTCTTCACCCCCATCTGTTTTTGAGTGTTCTTTTCCAGTTTGGCTTTTATACAGCGGTAGTCAATGGGCAGTCTAAACGTTCCCCTAACAGTTAATCTCTTAACACAAAAGGACACATTGTTGTGGCGGCTGCTTTGCTACAAAATGCAAATCTGTCACTACGTGTTTTCTGAATCATTTCTCTGCATCCTTCCTAACAACTTCCTTGGAAAAGTTGTTGCCTTTCTTTCCCGTCTCGGTAATCACTGAACTCTAAAACGCCGCCAAATGCTCGGTATCTTTTTAGTGAGAAGCAGGTGATTTACAGACTGAGGAATTGTTTTGAACGTGGCCAAGGGGACAAGTAACTAAAAAGTGTCGCCTCCCTCTCTCCTTCCCTCCTACCCTCCCTCACTCCTTTCCTCCCTCCACCCCTCTCCGCTTGTCACATGTTCTTTTCACAGCATAGAAAAGTTTCTGGATTAGGGCAGAATTAACACAAAGCGGCGACGCCACTCCAGCTACGCTTCCCAAACAACGGAGAAGAGGCAGAGGGGGGAACGAGACGCGCACACACAGAGAGAGAGAGGGAGAGAGAGAGAGAGAGAGAGAGAGAGAGAGCGACGCGACGGGGTGAAGACACTCGAAAGCCACCTCAGAAAACCCTCGCACTCTAATCCCGAGAGGCGGAAGAGTCCATCCTAGAACGAGGCAGAGGCAGAGAACGCAGCAGAGAGGCGAGGATCTTTGTGCACAAGGTCCCGAAGGATGGAAGAGAAGCAGTTTGCTGGGATCCTGGTAAGTTTTTGCTCTCATTCAGTTAACACACACACACACACTCTCACATACACTGTATATACAAAGCCACAACTACAAGCGTGCACACAATGTACACACACATCAAGCAGCGCCACTGTGCGGGGTCACTGGTGCCGAGCGCTGGTGGGATGCAGCTGCTGGACCACCAGTCGAGCATTAGCTGACCTGATATTGATCGCCCCCCTTCTCCCCTCTCCTCTCCCCCTTATTCCTCCCATGTTGAGGACAAAAGGCCAGGTGGTTGAGTCGGGCTAGTATGGTGACTCAGGCAGGAATGGTCCCTTCAAACGTTTTCTTTCTACTAAGAAGGGGCCTATGTTGTTTCTTTCTTTAGAGACAGTCGAAAAGGTGAGGATTTTGCTTTGGGTTTTGCTATGATCTAACTGTTCAACCACATTACCTGGAAACACTACATAGGATTCCGGGTGATGCTGCCCTAGCTGACCTTAGACGGAGTCATTTCATCTTAGTTCGTGATTTCATTAGTTCGTGATTAATCGATTTTCCGCTCCCGATCCCTGAAGTCGCTGCGCTGAGAGTTTTTTTAGGCTGGTAGTTGTATTCCTGTGGTTCCCACAGCACATCCGTGCAATGAAACAGCAACATCAACAAAACCCTGTTCCAATCATGTAATGACATAATGGAGCCAAAGGTGGTTAGGTAATGACATTAAAACAAACAAGAATAATTAACCGGCGCTTTGGGGCAAGCGTGCATTACAGGTTATAAAGATGGAGGCACGAGAAGGGGAAAGACAATTGCATAACTTTTCTTCTGATTGGCACATCCTGTTTGAGTTTGAGTGCCGCAGACAGAGCTGTCACGACCTGCTGTTCACCAGGCAAACACTCAGCGCACCTCACCGACTTTTTTTTTCTTCACCAATCGAAAACGGTCCCAAAAAGTGGGTCTTTACTTGCAATCGTAGATATTAAAATTTCATTTCACTCTCATTGCCCAACTCGCTTTTATTCATGTTCTTGGTTAACAGATATAAGACATAGATCTTTGCTCATTGCAGTCTTTGGTCATTGCTAGTGAGCATGGTTTTGGCGTTTTTTGGGCCTATAGGTGAATCTGTCAGTCGGGTCTACACTGCTGGTGAAGCTTTAAATAGAGGTTTGGTGTCATTGGCAGTCAGGTCACTTCTCTCTCTCTCTCTCTCTCTCTCTCTGCTCGGTCCAAGCCCTCCCGTCCGTCTCGAGAAAAGCGGTAAACACAAACTCACAGCTCCGGCTCCCTTCTGACATTCTCGCGCGTTTGAAGCCTCGCTTTCCTCCCCCCCACCCTCCCCCCGGTGACATTTTTCCGCTCTGTCCTTTCAAGATGCATATCCATTTTTAAACCGCCGCACGCATTGTCTGAACTCGACAGGTACAAGCTATCAGTCTCGCCCGCGCTCTCGTCTTGCTCTCTGGAAACGGAGATAATTTGAAGGGGGTCGGCGGGGATGGAGATTTTGTTTCTTGGTCTCAGAACTCGTGTTTTTGTGGGGGTTTTTTGTTTTTTCTCAGTGACAGTTTGCCAATCAAATAGCTGGGTAGTTGCGTGAAAAGGTCAGACAGTTTAGATATGGCTGTATCTGGGATTCTAAAAGTCATTAAATAACAATCTTGTTGCATCACTGTTTTCCAGCGTTGGAAGGGGTGTCAGTCATGATGGTAGGATGATTTGCAGTCTTCATCACTTGAAGGGGGTTTGTTCATTTCCTGGAACTGGATCATGGTATATGCTATCACCCCGCAGTTATGTACCTTTTCCGTGGCCTGTGACACACCCAGGGGTCAAAATAAATATCATTATCAATTATCAATATCAGGTGATTTCTAAAAACACAAAATATACTGTACATTTTGGGAGAAAAAAGTTTATTATTCAGTGTCACTAAGACAGAGGATCCAGATTCAGAAGCACCATAATTCATGAATAAAATGCGCTGTCAATCTATTATTTTTTTTTTTAGGTAGATGTGACTGTTTTCAAATGGCGGATATCTCATTTTTGAACACAACTCTTCAAAAGTCATCATGACACCATCTGAATGATTCAGCCACGGCTAAAAACAGTGGAAAAAAACAGAAGTCAGCATCATAACAAAGACACCAATAGGTACCGTGCAGCATGCCATGCCAAGCTGTGCCTTTGGGATAAGGCAGCTGTTTGCTTTTATTCATTTGAGATACAGGTAGCCAGATGCCAAGCCTAATTCCTCCGCCTGTTTTTTTCATCTACCACACTTTTCCTAAAGCTGTGTACCACTTATTATCGCTTATATCTTTGACTGCTTATTTGATTTGGCTCAAAACATGGCAGTAGTTGGTGAATACTTTGTTTGTTCTCTGTATCTGAATGTTGATGCTAACATTTACTGACAAACATTGGTTGGAGTCGATTCACTTCATCTGGCAGCGAATCCAGGGAGTGGAGACCATTAAAAATTCATAAAGGCAGAAGAAAAAGTGTGTTATGATATTGAAATTATTTGATAAATGACTTACAAGTAGGCTCAGTTAAGGTTAGGATTGTACTTTGAGATGGTGATGGCAAGTGAGGCCATTTAGCTTTATTCATGTCTCTCTCAACCCAGTTTTTGCAATGATTTTAAACCATATACATTGTTTTCATACCATTCAAGTGCCGCTGTTTGCTTTCTCCTGTAAAAGAGGAGCAGGGGCGAGAGTATAACCAGCATACATCTCTTATCTGCGGAGGTAAACAAAGCCGTAGAGCAGCAGGTCGAACAGTCGACTCCAGTAGTGACACGGGACAGCCAGCCGTACACACACACACTCCCCTCTTGTGATTGGCCGATTCTCGTGGCTAGGTTTCTTGTCCTCCGCAGTGATAGACAGTGATGTCAGTTGTGGCTGGAGAACGATAAACAAAGAATCAAAGAAAGGGATTTGTGTGTGAGAGAGAAAGTTGGGCGGGAGGGCAAGAAAGTGTGTGTGTGTGTGTGTGTGTGAAGGGGCAGAGCGTGAGTCTTAGACCTCGATCTCCCATCGCCAACTGTCACCTCACTGTTTCTTCCATCCCTCCCTCCCTCCTCTTCTTCTTGCAGCTCTCTTCAGCCTTCTTCCTCCTCCTCTTTTTCCACATTTACAACAACAACATTTGCGTAAATGAACATTTGTATTTCTCCACCACTGCATGTTTAAACCCCCTCTCTCTATCTCTGTGTACGGAGAGTCCCCTCCTTCCAAATTAGCATTTTCCTATTGCCATTATTCCATTTTCTTTCTTTTTTTGTCCTTAATACGCCGTTATTTTGACGTCACTCTCTGAGGTTACTTTACTTGTCCGGTCAGATTTATGCGCGCTGGTCCAGATGGTTTGGTGGACGGACCCAGGTTCGCGCCGTCATCGTAAATCTGGCGACACACAAGGCGCTCGCTTCCTGCTACCGCTTGGCTCGGCTGGTCGCCTTCTGCCGGGAGTCTTTCTGCCCAAACTTTATTCCCCGGCTTCGCTCACAGCGTTCAAAGGCAGCCCCGTCTCCTCAATCTTCCCGCGTTGTCTTTTACTGCCCTGGAAGCCACCGCTCCCGCTGAATGGACGAGCAGATGGCGCCCTGGCACGAGCTTTTACGGGGCCCGGTCGCTGTCCTCTCCCTTTCTTTCTCTCTCTGTTTGACTTCTATCTCTCTCTGTCTGTTTCATGTCCGGTGTTTGGATGTATGTATATCGGGGTGTGAGAGTAGGACGAGGAGGAGGAGGAGCAGCTGGAATGAGGTTCTGCTCATTTGTCTGCATTTGTTTGCTTCAGTTGTCTGGCTGTGAAGACCAGTGTCCTTCCTCCATCACCACGAAGGCCAAATGGAAGGAAAGGTCACTTCAGATTGCCTTCTGTGTACAATTTAAGAGACGTTTTGATATTTCTAATTTCAGCTTTTATTTTTCATCCGACTCTTGTCAGATTGTGGGGGGAAAATTGTGTATTTGTTTCCCTGAAATAGCATGATATTGTGAACATTTCTCACTGAACTCAAGGGGCTGTGCCAGCGATTACCTTGTACAATTTGTAATTTTGTTTGCAATTTCAGAAACTTGCTGGTAATAGTGTAATGGTAATCTAAAGTCACGAGCAGGGAAGCAACAGGTAGCAGCATGTTAGTCCCAGCAGTTTATGGAGTTCCAGGACCTGAAGCTAAAGCTGATGGTATTTGTAGAATCTCAGATGCATGAGGGGAAACTCAGGTATGTTTGCTTCTGACTGAAGTAGAAAAATACAAAACTTAACTTGAACTGCAGTTTCTAAGGAATTCACATGTGCATTGCATAAGCACATGCCTCATAATCACTACATACAGTATATGCAATATAGTTTCGTTACCACACATTTTGGCATAGCAGCTATTTCAGGACAGCTAAGCTAATCAGATTGACATCGCTGCCTGTAACCACCAGCTGTATACTTAAAGCACATTCTTCCTACATTCATAATGAATTTGCATGTGATGCCTTAAATGCAAAAAGAATCGGGAATCGGGAAAAAAGAATCGGGAAGAATTCAAATCAGCAGTGGCAGTTTGTTATTACTCAGGAATGTGGCTTTATTGGGCTGTCATGACCCCACAGTTCTCTGTACCTCCTGAGTGGTGAGCCATTGTGTGTGTGTGTGTGTGTGTGTGTGTGTGCGAGTGGGTGAGGGTGAGAGTGAGAGAGAGAGAGTGTGTGTGTGTGTGTGTGTGTGTCAGTCTGTGTGTGTGTGTGTGTGTCATGTGTGCCATTTCCCATGGGGTGTGTGGCTAATGTGTGCTGTAAGCTGTGAAGTGGAAACTAAATGGAAAGAAATAGTGGAACCCAGAGCCACAGTCTCCCTGAGGTCAGGACACACACACACGCACACACACACACACACACACACAAAGACACACGGCTACCCACCCACACATATTAGGTACACACGTAAGCACACAAACATATTTCTCATTTTTACACAAGCGCCCACAGACACACACCCACACACACACACACACATACACACACACACACACATATATATATATACGCATGTACACTGTTCAGCGCCCCAGACACAGTCTGTTTGGGGACTCCAGGCTATGACTTTTTGCTCCAGAACTGTGACAACACTTTAAAACTATGCTGTCCAAATCACGGCCCAGGGGCCAAATGTGGATCCACCAGCCATGTTTGATTTTGGCCCAGCATCTCTGATGGCAGCGAACTTCGGCGTCCCCTTTGGTTTTGTTTTGCAGAGGGCGCCAAGCCTGTGTGTGTGTCTGTATGGGACAGCGTGTGTTCATTGGCATTAGGAAAGACTTATGTTTCTTTGCCCCCAGGTACTGTACATTGTCAATAAGGTTTGCTTCCAGGTGAGTTTCCACTAGCCGATTTCTCTACCTTTTGTCTGCACCTCCCTCTCTCTCTCTCTCTCTCTCTCTCTCTCTCTCGCTCTCTCCCCCCCTCTGTCTGTCCTTATGTAAGGAACATATTGAGTTGCCAGTCAGCCAGTTTAGTTAACAGCAGTGCTCAGCAACCGTGTTGACTGCCTCTGGGGCGGGGGGGGCGACAAACAGATGTGAACCGAGAAAGAGAGAGAGAGAGAGAGAGAGAGGAGGGGAGGGGAGGGCAGGAGAAGAAGAAGAGAAGTCAGACATGATTTCTGTTTCTGATTGAAACCCCCCAACACACCCCTCCCCCTCCGACTGACCGGCCGAACGCGAGCGAACAAACAAGCGGCCGTATACGGAGCGCCGGCAGCGCCCAGCGGCAGCTTAACGGCGGCCACTGTGGCGAACGCACAATGGCGGGACAAGGGCCGCAGAATGCCAAACACGTCCACTGCTGGGCACCCTTTAAAAGGTGCCCCACCACCGCCGAACCCCCCCCCCCCCCCCGTGTGCACTCGTACACACACACACACACACATACATACACACACAGCAACGAGCAAGAAAAAAAAAAGGACCCCATTGAGTTTCGGACCTTTAGATTTCATTTGGAAAAACCACTCAGGCTGAAAATTTCGTTTTTCTGTTTTTCTTCCTCTCCTCTTCTTTTCCTTTTTTAATGGGTCGCCCTCCCTCCCACAACCCCATACACACACACACTCACACACACACAAAAAGACAAGCAACTTGGAGGGGACTTCACACTTTTCCTCCTCTCGTTCCTCTGAAGTCGGTGAAATTATGGACAGGGGTTTGACATTGTGTCGACACAACAGGCCTCTTAAATCTCCCCCGGTTTCCTTTAGTATTATGATCATTTTCAATGGTTTCCAATTGAGCTGCCTTCAAAAGGCCTTTTCAGGGCCATATTTAGGTAATTTGTTGCGCTTGAACCCAAACTGCTCCCTGGTTCTGTGTGTGTGTGTGTGTTTGTGTGTGTATGAGTGCATGTGTGCTTGAATGGCAGCTATAAGCCTGGGATGAGGGGGGGTCTGCTGTTCTCAGGGCCGGACAGCCCTCCTTTGCTTGGACACACACCTCCCCTGCGTTATTTATCACGCTTTCCTTCTCTCTCTCTCTCTCTCTCTCTCTCTCTCTCTCTCTCTCTCTCTCTCCTTTGCGTTTGAACGCCCCACTCCCGCTTTCGCCAGAAAGCAGAAAGTCACCCGTCAGCCTCTTTGCATCCGACGGTGCGTTAACCTTTTGGAAGAAGTAATTTACTTTTATTCAAAGCGGTGACAGTTTACTTGATTTCATGCAAATCTTCAGATCTTATTTTTTTTTTTCTTCGATCGCCAAGGGAAATACAATGCTGAGCGATCGTATTTTGGGCCATTTTGGGTTTGCAAAGAGAAAAATCCCTTACATATTCGGAACCAAATATGTGGCATATGTATGTATAATGCTGCTGCACATAGACAGAAAGACACACATCTTTAACGCTTCCATGAAGGTTTTTGTAGTATTTTGCGGTTGTTGCTGTGTATATGAGTTCTGCAAAAGAAAAGAACATCTTCAACTATGCGAGTAATGACCTTGCTCCACCAAAGGCTGCATACAAGCACAAATATGAACGCATCTCCACCGATTTGGCATCAAATATTGACACTTCGGACGGCGTTTTGGCTCTAATATGAACACAAATGACATCATATTTCATTTTCTCTCTCTCTCTCTCTCTCTCTCTCTCTCTCTCTCTCTCTCTCTCTCCGTCTCCTGTTTTTCCACTCTCGTCACATTCCCGGCATGACAGCGACCCGCGCCCACGTGAGGCCAACTTCGAGCCGCACGTGCCTCACTTTCATCCCCAGCAATGGCCCCATATGTTTGTCAAAATGTGTATGTTGTGTGCTTTTTTCCGGCCCGATTTGTTCCCATGCCTTCCCTCCGATGAGCCCTCGCTCTCCCTGGGGGTCCGGGCCGAAGCCTCACGCTATTTATACAGACCGAACAGCTGGGGCCCTCCCAGCCAAAGCACTGAGGGATAGGGGGATGTGGGGGGGGGGGGGGGGTGTTAGAGAAATTATCATGGAAACTTCAAGTTAAACCAAGCGTTGGAAATATCTCTCTGTTCCCTCTTTTTTAGCCTCTCATCTCGTCTTGTTCAGCTCAGGTCAGCCGGACGGACGGACGGGCGGACAAACGTCGCCCGCCCTCCGTCCCGTGTCCCCATCTCTCCCCAATCTCTTTTATTTGTCCCTCTGTTTCCGCTCCCTTTCTTTATTCTCTCTCCGCCCCTGGTATTTTTCACCTTTGTCATCTGTTTTTTCCTCTCTCTCTGTCTCTTTCTCACACTTTCTCTCCCCTTTTTTCCAATTAAAGAGCTCGCCGTTTAGGAGCGAACAGGAAGGTTGATTTTCCCTCCGACTGCGCTCCAACACATTTTGTCCCTTTGTTGCGCCGGACAAAGCCTACCTGCTGTTGCAAAAACTGAGCTTTTTGTGTTCGGTCCCTTTTATTCGGCTCCGCGGCTCCCGCGGTGCCTGTCCCATTGTGAACCTCAACCCTGTGAAGTTCTCTAGCTTTTCCTCGCCTCTTCTCTTCTCCCTTATTTTCTCCTCTCTTTCGTCCCTCGCGGCTCTCGTCGCATCGTCTCTTCCGTCCTCCGCCGCTCCGGCCTTTCCGCTCTCTCGTGGCTTTTCCTCGGAGGGAAGGGGAACTCGGGTTTATCGACGCCCCCCTCCGCTCAGGCTCTTTTTCGCAGTCAGACGTCCCGTCACAGGCGTGCCGAGCTAACCAGAGGCGATGAGATATTAAGTTAATTGCGGTAAGGGACAGATATATAGATCGAGGTGGATGTAATAAGCCCAGGCACGACTGTTGGTTCACTGTGAGATTTGCGTTTCCGTGTAAAAGCAGGTTGGTTCCATGGATGTTCAATGAGAAGTCGTCGTGCAGCGAGATGGGTCTTTATATCTCTCGCTGCGATTCTTTTTTTTTTTTTTTTTTTTTTTTAGTTAAAGCCACCACCACCAGCAGCACACTAATACAATAAGTCATTGGGTGATTTTTTTTTTTTCTCAAAGCACCTTACAATCCCATTATATACCTGAAATTGTAATATGGATGGCCCCAGTGGGAACCAATCAATCAATCAAACTGGATCACATCTAGTAAACCTACACTAGATTGTAACGTCATCCCTAATACAAATTCTGAAACTTTTTGACAAATATTTGACAAGAAGATCTCATTTGACTATACAAATTTTCCATAGCTAAGTCAGCTTTCGCACTGTTTTCCCCTCTTGTACGGCCAACAATTAAAATTGTTAAAATTTGTATTTGCTTGACCTCAGTTTTGGGGTTTGGCATATCTGTCTTTTATATGTGTGAGTGCGTGTGTGTGTGTGTGTGTGTGTGTTGGTAGGCGATTGTGCTCACATCAAAGTGGACTATAAGTTGCAAAAGCTACTTGTTTGTTTGACACTGACAGTAATCTTCTTGCCCAAACATATTTGGTTCATTGACAAATGTCAGCAAAAACCTATATAATCTTATATTAGAAGGACTTGTGCTGTGCTTGATATGCTTGATAAAACAACTGTATAAGTTGACGTATTTATTGCAATATAAACCAAAACAAGCTCTCAAAATCCTCAAATATTAGAAATGTATTGATTCATTTTTCTATACCCGCAAAACCCTTTACAGGGTCGCAGGGGCTGGAGCCTATCCCAGCATGCACTGGGCGGAAGGCAGGGAAACAGCCTAGACAGGTTGCCAGTCCATCACCGGGTCAAAACAAGTAGAGAATCACATTCACACTTACGGGCAATTTAGAGTCTCCAATCCACCTGACCTGCATGTCTTCAAACTCCACACAGAAAGGGCCAACATTGTTTTCTGATGCACATTTTTTACTATTCTGAATTGAGTTTTAAACTTGTGTTCCATTGGCCTTTGGATCCTAAAACTTACCCAGCACAGGAAAGACTGAAAATTTCAATATGAGTGAGAAAAGAACCCCCATCACAATCAGAGTTACGGGGCATGATATTCGACTTGACTTTTTTATTTGTCTGAAAATGGAGAGGAAAACGTGAGAAAAGAGGATAAAATGAAGAGAATATACAAGCGCGGACATGATTTTCTCTCTGCAGCATGTCTGTTCCTGACTTGTGTCTGCATCTCTTAGTGGTGCACCATATTGTGACCTCTTTCATACCTTCCTCTGCCTCTCTCTCTCTCTCTTTCTCCCTCTCTCTGTCTATGTCTTTGTATCCAGCCTTCATTCGTTCCATGATCTCTATAGCAACAGAGTGAATTCTCCCCTTCCTTTCTCCCCCTCCGCTGCCCAGATTCCTGCTTTGGCTCACTGATTGGCAGTTCACAGCCCCTGCAACCTGCTGTATATTCTACCAAGTTTCAGTCCAGAAGACACCTGCGTGACCCCTTGGGTTTCCTCAGGAATCCCATCACTGTCTGGAATGAACATGCTTTGACAGATTACATACATTGTAACCGCAGATTTCAACTTTCTACCATATAGATTCGGTAGGGTTCCTTGAAGAAAATAATGAAGTGCTGCTGCTTGATAGCTGAGGAAGAGCAAACAGCAGAAGATGAGTTGTTCAGTGATGCAGTCTCAACTGTGTTGCCGCGTCTAAACTGATTGATTCTTGACTGATTCTCCTTCATGAATTGGGCCTGAGCCAATGCCCAAAAGATTCAGATTTAGGTTCAAGGGCCTGTCTGTGAAAGTGTTCATTGATCCATCCTTTCTATAATTGAACATGGTCAAACTCCTCCCCCTGTTTGAGGGATTTCAAACAGCCTAAAGATTGGAGTGTAGACAGATAGTAGAAAGTAGTAGATAGGTAGTAGAAAGATAGAAGGTAGCGCTAGGTAACCGTGTCAGTAGCACTCGGCTGTATATTTGATTGTGGCAAAGATGAAAAAGACGGCATAGCCATTCTTATCTGTTGTTTAGATTTTGACTAGATTTTCTTGCCATTCAAGCTTTCCAGTTATCTAACTAACTGCCTCCAAGAAATGGCTGATTGATCTCTGCCTCCAAGCCTTTAGCATAAACTTGTGAAACCCTGTCCTTAGTTCATCTTCAAAGTATATAGCTGGAGGTTAATAGGGAAAAGGGAAGTGGGTCTGTCCCTCTGTCTCTGTGTTTTAAGATTATCACTGTCTGTTACCTCTAATGGATATTGGCGTAGGTCCGGAAGTTAATGGGGAAGCCTTCAGGAAAGAGGTGATGCCTCTGACCTTATCTGCTGCCCAGTTCTGCTCCGTCTCTCCTTTTTTGTCCGTCTCTCTCCGCTTCTGTCCGTCTGTGTTGTGCAATAGCAGTGAGAATAAGGTCTCCAGAACAGGTGCTAAGTCTGTGCTAGTCCTGCTTTCAAGTATACTAGAGATCTCTCTATCTTCACCAATCCATAGTGCAGCTGGGTTCTCAAATTATCTCCGGACCCAAACTGAGTAAATCCAGTTCCTGAGCCTGGGTTCATTCTTGTCAAGGAGACATCCACCCAGACACAGAGCTATGACTCATTTCAGGTTCCCAACATTACTAAAATAAATACTCCAGTAGTGCAATAAAGATATGCCTGCATCCAGAACAATAGGCTCTTGCTATCAGTAACATTAAATGGCTTCAATCCCTTTGAAAATCCCTGGCGCACAGGTTGCAATTTGCTTCTCACAGGTCATTTTGCTGTTGTAGCGAACACACATAAAAAGACCAGGGAAGAGAATTTGAACAAGTTGGTGCGATTACCAATGGCAGCATCTGTGCTTTTCTAATTAGAGTTAAATGACCTAACATAAACAAGCAATTAGTTAACAAAACAAGTCTTCCCCCACAAACGGCCAACTGCAGCCACAACAACCTTTCTTTTTATGGTTTTTTTTAGGATCGTTTTGTCCCTATCAAATTCATAGTGAGACTTTTTCGCTTGATTATCCCCACGCTTAGCGCCTCCGTGATTCAAGTACAGATAATCAGCGTGTGTGTGTGTGTGTGTGTGTGTGTGTGTGTGTGTGTGTGGGTGTGTGTGTGCGTGTGTGTGTGTGTGTGTGTGTGTGGCTGCTCATTAGATTTGACCTAATCTGAGGCCAACAGACTCTCCTGTGGCAGAGCTAATAAGAAGTGGCTGGATCCCCCGTGGAGGCACTAATGACCTGCCGCGCACACACACACACACACACACCCACACACACACACGCACACACACACACACATATCCTTGCTCTAAAAAAAATCCACACACATGCAGGCATGCCAGCACACACACACACACACGCACACACACACACCACCTTTGCTTGCCTCGTGGCTGCAGGGACTTATAGTCTCACAGGATCTCTCTAGGCGCTGCATGTGTGTAATTCATTACACAGTGACACACACACACACACACACACACACACACAGTGCAGGAGCTTACTACTAAAAGAGCGTGCGGAAAGCGGAGCGATTTTATTCCTGTTATTTGCTGCTGAATAGAAAGAGCCTAGTGTCAGACCAGGCCGGCTACAATAGCAGTCAGAGGCTCCTTGGAAATGGAGCAAGCTGGTCAGTGAGGCGTTCTGTTTGCTCCCAGATAGTTCATCTGCACCCCAACAAACTGTGGTGATTTCCACAGGCCTTGTGTCGTAGCATCAGTGGAGAGCGTGCAAAGGCACTGTGGTCAAACCTGTGATGGAGCCTCAGTGGCTAAACTAGCTTCCGACTCTAACTCTTAGTCCCTTCGTACCCCGTCAACAAATGTGTTTCTGAGTTCTCTTGTAAGGACTATGTGCCTCTGAGAGAAGAAATACACGAGTAAGAATGTCAATAGTTTGCCTGTGATAAACACATCAACGCGCGGGACCATTTGTCGGGCCCAACTGTCATTCCGCTTTCCGTTTTTCAACGCCCTTACACGGCGTCCGGCACTTCCTCTCACCGCCTCGAATAGGGGAAAGTATATGGTAATGATTCCTTTCTTTATGGGGTCCCGCATGAGATTCAACCCCCACCCCCCTCCACCTCCACCCCCCGAATTGATCGACAAATGAATAGCATCCTGTCCGCGTTGCTCGTCTCGTGTTAACTTTCTGGAGGGTCTCCACTCGAGCGACAGCGCCCATTGTCCCCGGCTATCAAACACCCATTAGGCTGGGCGCCAGTGGCCCGTCAGCTTCTGACACGACCAGCGCCGCATCCTGTCAGAGGAATCGCCACCCTCCCCCCCCACCCCGTACCCCCCCGAGCGACATGCTGAAAGACGCCGTCTCCTTTCTCCTGCGCTGTTCGCCGTTTTCGTCCATCTCGCATTGTGACGCACTTTACCCCACTTTTTTCACTTTCCCTTCCCTCTTCCTTTTTTTGTTGTTGTTGTTGACACGAAGCCGTTAGCCATATGCCGTCGAACGCGTACAACAATATGAGTGGAGGGGGGCTTGTGATGGGTGGGTGGGTGGGTTTGGGGGTGCTGCGACCGCTTTTGAAAACACAAAGCGGGCGGGATCGAGAGGGGAAGAGCTCGCGTTTGAAAAGGGGCGCGTAACTCTGCGAACATGTTGTGGGGGGAGACGGGGGACGGGACGGGGCGACGGATGGCTCGGGCCAGGCCGGGCCTGGCCTGGCGCTGGCGTCGGAGGTGGGGGGGGGGGGGGGATGTAGAGAGGGACGAGGATTTGGAGGAGTCAAGTGCGGCTGAAAGGGAAGTTGTTGGTGGTCCGCGGAGTCGCAGCAGCTGCCCCTGAAAACAAACGGAAGAAATAAGAGAGACAGAGGGGGAAAAGAGAAGGTGGGAGGTGGGGGGGGTGGTGGGAGTCCGGTTGGAAGGCGTGCGGGCTCCTCACTTCGTTTTTTTTCTCCTCTCCTCCTCACTTTAATCTGTCGAGAGAGAGAGAGAGAGAGAGGGAGCGAGAGCTTGGCAACAGCCCCCTGGGTGCTCCAGCCCCCCTTTTACTCCGGCCAGCTAAACTAGGAGTTCAACACCCCCCCCACCCCCTCCCTCCATCGCCACCACCACCCCCCAGTTTCCTCCTCCTCCTCCTCTTCTTCCCCCCTCCCCCCCGGTCCTCCTCTCTCCCCGCTCGCCCGCTCTGTATTCAGCCTAGGTGCTGGAGTGACAACGAGCCATTCATTGTGGAGGTAGAGGAAAAGAGAGGAAAAAAGACTGTGGATCTCTCCTGTGTCTTTTTTTGGCGGTGTGGGGGGGGGGGTGTGGGGGGCGGAGTGGGGGAAGGGAAGGAGGGAGGGGTGCATTTTTCCTGAAATGGTGAAATACAACAGAAAAAGGGACCGAAAGAGAGCGAGAGAGAAAGTGAAAGAGAGAGAGAGAGAGAGAGGGAGGGGGGGGAGTAAAAAAGTAAGAGCGCAAGGGATGGGGAGCGAGGGATGGGAGGGAGAGCTGGAATCGAGGGAGGGAGGGAGAGAGAGAGAGAGAGAGAGTGGGCTACCATGCCGAATGAGCGAGAGAGGCGGAGAGGAAGCGGAGCTCCATCAGATGAAATGAGGTGAAAGTAATTCAGGCATTAATCAAGCCGGGGCAAAAGGGAGGGTGCGCGCTTTTTTTTCCCTCCCCCGCTCTTTCGTCCGCGGAAACCGAAAAGGCAAGGTGTGAATGAAGGAGCCCACAGCGGCCAGCAAAGAGACGCAGCACTGGGGGTCACCGCATCCAATCATGTCCGACGCCAACGCCAACGCCGCATCCACCGCAGACCAGGTCAGTCCAGAAAAAAACGAAAATTCAAGCCGTGTGTGTTTTTTCTTTTTGTTTTTTTTTCATATCGTTTTAGTTTTGTTTTTGTTTTGTTTCCCCCCCCCCCCCGCCACCCACTCCCTCGCGAGTGTGCCGAAGCTGGATGCGTCTTCTTTCTTTCTTTTTTTTTTCTTTCTTTCTTTCTTTCTTTGTTGTGCCTCACACCGGCTTAAGCAGCGGGAAGTGCCTTGACTTAGAAAGGCGACTTCTAAGAATTAAAAAAAAAAAAAAAAAAAAAAAGAATACATCCCCGAGTTCCGGTCGGACGTATATCTTTAGATCTTCATTCGGAAGTAGTTAGAGGGCTTTTTTTTTTTTTTTTTTTTTTCTGTAAGAGCAAGTGAGTGAGTGTGTGTTTCTTGGACTATCAAAGCAACGATTGTCTCGCCCGGAGCTGCCTGGACAACGGTACAGGGTCCTGAAAGAATTGAATTCATCAAGACGAGCTATTGTCTGCGCCGCCTTATTTTTCGGTGATCATTCAGGGGGTCGGTGACGACTCAATACCCCCCGCACCACGTGAGGAGGGGGACGCAGCTCTTTAAAAACCCGACCACGTGTGGCGGGCCCTGAAAAGTTTTTATAAGTAATTGCAGTGGGAAGTCCGGGGGCAGCGCTGTGTGAGAGAGGAGACGGGGTTGGTAAGGAAGTGGGCCGGTCCGCCGTGTGTGTGAAAGAGAGTGACAGAGTAGAAAAGAAGAAGTGTCCAGAAAAGGCTGATATTTATGTGTCCCCCCCCACCCAACTCCCCCCTCCACCCCCCCTTCTTCTTCTTCTTCTTCACACATACACCCTTCGCTCTGCTCTCTGCTGTGTTTTTTTTTTTTTTGCAACCGGCAACCGAACTTTGAAACAGTTAAAACCCTGAGATTTGTTGAAGATAAGATATACAGTTATTTCCGTGATGGCACGCACAGGCACAGGCACAGACAATAAGCGTGTGTGTGTGTGTGTGTGTGTGTGTGTGTGTGTGTGTGTGTGTGGTGTGTGTGTGTGTGTGTGTGTGTGTGCGCCCTTGCTGCTGGCTTATGTTGAGCGCCAAGTCCTTGTCTCCTGTTTCCGATTGCTACTGTCAAGGCTGAGTCAGCTTGCTATAGTTCTGTAGACACACAACCAAGCATACACACACACACACATTCTTAGAGTTTCACGCACACACACACACACACACTCACAGGCTGTTCAGATCACTACACAATAAAAAAAAACTATTTCAGGATGTAATGGGGTTGTAGGCAAGTAGGCTGAAAATATTGACATATTTAAAAGCTGTATTTTCATGTGTGTGTGTGTGTGCGTGCCTGCACGTGCACGTTCACGCTTAGGTGTGTGCACGCAGGCGCGTTCGCACAAACCGACACTCTAAAGCCCTCTGCAGTGTTTCTTAATTGGCAGTGCGCTTATTAAAGCTAAAACCCACGCTAAGACAGAACCCGCGTTAATCCTCTCATTTTGGACAGTTCAGTCTAGATTTGTAAACACTTACATACAGTATTTCTCCCAAAGCGGCGCCACCGCCAGCCAAACTCCACATTCCTGCACCGAGGGCGATTGAGAGGCTTAGTTTGTGGACGCTGCGTCGGTGCAAAAAGTGATTTTTTTGTAGGCATAACTTTGGTTCCTAATTATTCGCTGTGATCGAATAAATCTCCTTTCTGTGTAAAACTCAGCTGAAGTCTTCAATTGTTGCCCATGGACAACATACAGTATATGGACTACATCTTAGAGATCATAGGAGTTACATGTGTTGAGAGAATCCTTCTAGAAAACTGACTGCTTCTGCTACACTAGAGTGATGAGAAACACTTTTCCGGGCCTTATCGGCTGTGTGCGGTTGCTAGTACGGAGTGTGCGGTTGCGTTTTCCCCTTTTGTCGCGCCATTTCTTTCATGGCTGATCCAGAACCATCAATGACACACTTTTCCCATCTGTGTCACAAGACCTTTGAGTCGTACGTCCCTGTTTGCCCAGCGATAGCCCCTTATCTCCTGCCTTCTTCTCACTTTGACTGGCTTCGCCCTGTACACTTCCCTCGCTCTTTTTAGGGGACCCAGGGAAAATGTTATCTATCTAGGCCAAAAGGTGCTGTATGTTTATATCGGGTTTTTTTTAAACTAGGGGATGAGAGTGTGCACCCAGAGGCCCACCTGAACTGGTTCATTCACTTTTTTTTTTCAGAGTGACCCTCTCTTTGTCTTGCATAAGCATTGGCATAAACATATTCTTGTGTTTTTGTCAAGTGCTTCCACTGTTTCCACTCGGTGTTTCCACTCATGATACTCTAGGTCTTTGAGAAAAATATGTTTGTTAATTTAAATATGTATTTATTGAGTAATTGATTGAATTGCTTTCTTTGGTTTGAAATACTGTAATGTAAACCCTTCCATGGAGTAATGCATGATACTTTTGTACTGCATATTTCTTATTTTGTCAATTGGTAATTTGTTGATACAGATCACAACTGGATAGTTTTATTATCAGTATTATTATTTAGGGAAACCGTGGCGTAATTTGCCAATTCCTTAATACAGACAAATAAAACATAATAATAACGTCAATTACCAAAACATAATTTTAAAATATCAATGGCATTTTGAGTTTTCAGGCAGACTATTCCTGTGCAGATTTATCAGAAATGCGTTTGAAAATGGTCTCAGGTAACCGAAGCACTTTGGGCGCGCTTGTTTTATTTCCGCCCCAAACTCACAACAATTGTAATATCCTTTGACAGACTGTTCATTAAAATCAAACTTCTGCTATTGCTGTGCACCTCTGGCTGCTTAAGAAGCGGCGCTAGTTTCCGCTGCAACTCAAATCGCTTTGACAAATCTGAGCTGAGCGGGCGAGGCGTTTCTCCACCTAGGCCGGACTTGGCCGATGGACGCGCCGCAGCGGGACTCAGAGAAATCTCGGTGATCAAAGAGAAAAAAAGAGAAAAACTTTGAAGCGGATTAAAAATGAACTGACCGTAAATGCGAGATAACGCTGTCGAAAATGTCACCTCTATGTGGACAGAGTTTTTCTGAAAGCTGCTGTTTAATGATAATGCGGTGGTCATCACGGCGGAAAACAGGGCCACTTCTCCCTGTAAGCAATGCAATATCATTAGCGGACCATGTGCTTCGCCCGCTGGGGGGTGTTCGTGTTCTTGGAGCAAAAAGTTATTCCCAAAGCTATAACACTTGTAAGATAAAGTAAATCCATCGCTCCTTGTGTGGTTTCATATAATGTTTGGAAATATTGAGTATTTTTCCAGGCCTTGGCATGCTACCACCGTTGTCTGCTCAAGTGCAACTGACATCTGAGAGCCTTTACACGCATGTACTGTCTTTAATTAGTGCTGCATTGGGTCTGGATTGTCCAAAAAAAAGTGGACTCTTTTAATTCCCCTCCAACTTCACAATCTTTTTTCCTTGAGTTCTATCAACTTCATTTGTAAAGAGACACATTCTTTTCCCATTTTCAAAATCACTCAATTCCCCAGAAAAGAGTCATTTTTGTGACTGCGAAAAAAGAAAAACGTCCAGCTTTGATCAAAGCCTTCCCATTTCCCTTATCGCTTCACGGGTCAGATCTTTCCTCTCCGCGGTAGACCGACCTCACGGTGTTGGGACAATAGTCTGAGGTCATCGGTGATTTCAAGGCATGCTCGACTAGTAATTGGAGTAATAAGGAGTTCAGATGGATCTGGTAATTGCTTGGTGAGCACTTGTGATTTGCTCTGACATCCTTTTCACCGAGAGAAAAGACGGGATTAGACACCACTTCAATATCCGGACGGCAGCTCTGATCGCTCCGAATTTGACTCGAAGTCTGTAGTGAACTCTTTATTGCCGTAGCTCCAAGCATTGATTTATTTACAGTATTTTTAGTTCCACATAGTTTTTGGGGGGGGGGATTTAATTAAATTTCACCAATTTCATATCCACGGGTGATAAAATCATCTCTATTACAATTTGATGTCAAATCAATTAGTCACTTACTGCGTGATTACGCGCAAATGATAACTTATAATCACGGTAATTGCACATTCACATGCATTTGACCATAAGGTTGGATGTTAAAAGAAATTTGCCTCATTTTCCGAGCTCAGCTGATCATCAATTAGTCTGAAATAGTCACATTAACGAGAGGAAAATGCATAGCTTTAAAAGACTGACCCAAATTATTGCTCTGTACATATAAGCAGATTTGCCGGATCACACGGTGCCTTGCCAAGAAGCTAATGAGGCCTGTTGTGTAGAAAAGTACAGATTCTTCCTCTGTAGGGGCGCACAGCCAAAAACACTGTTGCTTTCCAACACTTACTAATTTGTTTATGTCTTTTATACGATTGTACCTCGACATATTTAGCCCGTCTGCCCTGCAGGCTGTCACGGTCACAATGCCAATTTAGCTCCTCCTAAAATAACCCCCTTCAGTTTGAGCATAATGAGCGGAGTGAATGCTTTCTTGCCCGGATTAATGGAAGATACGTGGATTATTAGGGAAATGGAATGAAACTTATTGAAATGGAATTCACTGGGAAACGTCCACGGATGTCACATGTAATGTCATGGTAGCTGCTAATATGCATTTCAGTGTATTACATCAAGCACAGGATGCCAGCAGGGGCCCACCCGCACACGCACACGCACACACACACACACACACACACACACACACAAACAACACACACAAACTCAACTCTACCCATCTGGGGGCAGGTGTTGCAGTTTATGGAGCGGAAGTGCAAAGTAGGCGTGTTTACTCACTGCACCAAGGCTTAGCAAGCAAGGGAACAGACACATGTGGAAAAGGGAAAGTGAGAGACAGAGATAGATATATATATATATATATATATATAAGTTTGTGTGTGTGTGTGTGTGTGTGTGTGTGTGCCCCCTCCGTCTCCCTGTGGTCCCTCTAGCCTTTGGTCTCTCACTAAGTTAAGCAGCTTCCGGGCTCACAGCTGCCTTACAGAAGCACACAGCCATACAGTGACCCACTGCAAACTGACTGACTGGATGGATGGATGGATGGATGGATGGATGGATGGATGAATGGATGGATGGATGGACGGATGGATGGATGGTTAGGTGCCAGGTTGACTGACATGTTAGACTGCTGACTGGATGGATGAATGAATAGCTGACTGTCTTGCTGACTCTCTAGCTGATGGACTGACTGGATAACTGAGCAGCTAATGGCAGGGACCGAAGGACTGGAGGCTGTAAGGAAAGGTTGCTCACTTGCTGTGTGCACTGATGGGCCTGGATGTGTAGATACAATTTTAAATGGATCAAAATTAAAGGTGCTATTTGAAGCATTTTTAAACATCAATATATCATTGTCCAATTAATTGAGATACCTTGGTATAATGACTGTAAACAAATTGTACAGATGATTAGTAGCCTCTATCTCACACCTATTGTTAGAGTTAGTGTTTCTCAAAATGAAGACTACATTTCCCATAAACCCCATTGCTTCCTGACATAAAGAATATGTTGCTACTTGTCTTGTAGTAGCAGTGTTGTTGTTTAAGGTAAATCTTGGACTCACTGATTATTGATATATATATCATCCTCAGTTATGTCATTCAAGACAGGATGCATGACTTTTTTTAAAGAAGATTTTCACTTCTTGGATTTTGAAAACCCTTCCCATTCCGTCCTGGATTGACTGAAAGAGTATGGCTCTTAAGAAAAAGTCAAATTGTATCTGTGAATTTCTATGTGTGTAAAATTAACCTGTCTGCAAGTCTGTGGATCGGAGCGGCTAAACGCTCCAAATGAAACAAGAAAGTCATGTTTTGGAGTGTGAACTTAACTGAACTCGCTCGTACTCCCACGTCTTGAGGGTTGCTATGTGTGAGGTGCTGTTCCGGCCATTGAAGCGGTGGCTGGTTCATTGCCTGCCAGCAGGGGCATTTCCTTAGAATGTGTTTCTCTGCATGGGGGCGCTATAAATGACGGGCTGGTGGACAGCTGCTGGAGACAAGCAGGGGAAGGAAAGGGACCTGCCATTGACTGGGGTCACCGGGGCCAGACCTTGAGGTGATTCAACACTGAGCGCGTCATTGGTCTTGACTGAGGACTTGTCATTGCACTGTCAGCTAATCTCTCCTTGTAGCATTATTTGATGATGCTTGATTTGATAGAATTCAACGAGTGTCAGGGACGATAGAAAAGAGACTTGGATCTAAACTCGCTTGTATGTGATGTATTTATCTAGCTTGTATGATGAGGTGATGAAACGTGACAAAATATGGTCTCACACTACCCCAAGAAACCTTGGCCCTGCTATGCCCCATTTGAAAACACTGTGTAAAAATGGCTCCAACTGCCCTTTTATTAGCACTTCAAGGCTATTAAAGGGGTAAGGGTCATTCATATTTATTCTCACGAAGAGGGTCAGTGAGTACACTTATGTGTTATGAAGGTGCCACCTATTGAACTTGATGGCATACCCATGTTTTTTTTCAAGTGTGGAGAAAGAGTGAAATAGAGATAAATCTATGTCTCTTTCCCATGCATACATACATGAATGCGTGTTCGTGCAAGTAAAGTGTACGTATGTAAAGGTTGACAGAGCGGATAGTTGGCCAGCTAGAGTTACCCTCCTCAGGCAGTGACCCTATTGAAGCATGTTAGGGTCATGGCAAAGGGTGAACTGCCCAAAGCCTTCAGTGGCACAGGGCAGTTTCCCAACCTGAAGGCTTTTGGGTGGGCCAGGGTTCCTGGGACAGATGGGGCTGACATAGATATGAGCTATTTTCTAGTAGGGGTTTTAATAGTGTCCTGAAACTGCCAGAGTTCTGAGATAGATAGATAGATGGATAGATGGATAGGTAGGTACATATGTAGGTAGGCAGATAGAGAGAAACCTATGAGAGACTTGTTTCGGACTCATCCAGGCCAAACCAAACTAAACTTGGCTTGGATTCTAAAAAAGCATTCTAGGACTTGAATCGTCTTTGCTCCAATGCAAGTCATATGGACAAAGATGATCATAGTGCTGAGGGGTTCTTGGAGCAATAGGCCCTGAACTGTACCACACTGGTCCGGTTACCCATTCACTCCAGTTCCTGGAACCGTTCAGCAGAAACCGGAACTAACTGGGGCATTGTAGTAAGTTCAGATCAGCCTTCCTCTGTGAAAATGGCAGTAAGCCACTAGTATACTGCTAATTTAGGCGAGTGAGGTGCTAGGCTGCAAGTCTGACACTGTGGGATGCTGGTATGCAAAGGGCATCGACACCCCAGCTAACGTATTGATTCAAGCCTTTAACTGACATGAACTTACTATGCAGGTTAGTGTTGAAGACGAGTCATAAAGTCACTGCTGTTAAGGCCTGCTGCTTAATACGCATCTCTCTTAGAGGCCAGTTTGGGAGCTGTTACTCTCACAGACAAACACACACACTTCCATACACACTCCGACATAAATACGTGTGAGACTGTGCCAAGAGCAGAACCACGGTTCATGAGCAAATTAGGCCCCAGGTTTTTGAGTCTGTCACAAATGGAAAAAATGGAAAGAGAATGTTCCCCTACTTTTACATCTTTTTCCCTTTAACAAAAATCCTAAAAAAGACATTTTGAAATAGGAATTTCTAATGTATCCGAATATTGAGAATATTCCATGGAGAAGGTGTCAAGACGTTTTGCATTTTGAACCCCTTTTTTTGCAAGAGAGAGTTCATTTAAGACCTGATCCTGATTTTTATTTTTTCCTGATTTTTCACTACCTATCTGGGAATTGGACTTTGGAAAAATGTTTACAACAGAGGTCGAATTAGTAGAGATTGACTACTTTTTATGTGCGCACATGTGAGTGGGTGTTTTTGTGTGTGTGTGTGTGTGTGTGTGTGTGTGTGTGTGTGTGTGGTCTGGCCATGCCAGCATGTCAGGACCTTATGCTTCCAACATGTTAAGATTTTCCTAGTCTCCTGATCTCCTCTGGCTCCTTCTGTCCCCTTACCCTGCTCCCTGGCCAACTGTGTGACTTCGGTTTTTTCTCTGAGTTTTAAGGACAAACGTAAGTAGGGCAAATTACATAATGGTGAGATTTTTGAGCACCCTTCATACACACACACACACACACACTCAACAAATGTCCTTTTAGATGGGCTCTTTAAAGTCTGTCCTGTCCTGGAAGACCTGGAATCCAGACTGTCAGTAAAGTCTTTCCAGTGTGGCAGCATTTCTTAAACCACAGGCCAAGAGTCATCAGAAATGTTGCTCTATATTATTGTGTTTTCAGCTTCATCTTTGCCTTACTTGTATCAACATAGCATCAATGTCCATAATGTTAAATGGACACATAAGTTTTGGGGTTATATATATCTAATTGGGTACTGGTACAGGACAGTGATTGGCAGATAGTGCCTACCGTTTCCTTCAAATGCTGATTTGAGTGTTTGAAATTAGAACAGTTCAAGATAAAAGTAATTAAATTCAATGTACGCAACTCAGGCTGATTAGAAACCAGGACATGCTCACATCAGGAATAAACAATAACGAACACGCAACGTATTGTGTCAGTTTACAGTGGCTTGTAGAAACCGTGGGTATTACTATGTAGATTCTGCATTCTCCAATAGTATTCTGCACGGTATACTGTCCTGACCTGCGTGCTTTGCGTTTCCAGTGCAGCGGTGGGGCGACATGTCTGAGGAAGGGGAAGTTTGAGCAAAACTGAGGAGGAAAGGCTGATGAGGCTTATTCATGCAGCTTTGTCATGGATTTGTAGGGAGCAAAAACCAGGGGAGAAAAGAGCTGATGATGATGCTTGTTGAGGCAGCGTGCTCACGGTGTTAGCAGGGAAAAACGAGGGGGAAAAGGCTGATAATGCTTGTCGAGGCCACATGCGTGCGGTGTACTTGTGTCTGTGTGTGTGTGTGTGTGTGTGTGCTCTTGTTGAGGCAGCATGCTTGCAGCGTGAGGATTGAGGGCAACTCCAGAGAGATGGTGCTTGTTATTGCTGCCTGAAGTGAGGAGAGATAAAACAATGAAGAAAATCAAGGAAAAACAAGAGAGATGGATGGAGATTGATGATGACGATGTGTGTGTGTGTGTGTGTGTGTGAGAGAGAGAGAGAGAGAGAGAGAGAGAGAGAGCCCTGAGATACATGTACATGGCGGTCCCGGATAACCGGTCTCACCTAGCTGGTTATTAATCACCTGGCTCTGTCAACTCAGGGTTTACATATCCAGCTATGAGCACGTTCACATGAAGGAGGCGGGGTTTGTAACAAATATCCAATCACATGCAACATGGACAGACCCAGAGCAGCGTGTTTAATATGAGATAAGATGAAACTATTGATCCCCTACATTAGGTCATTGCAATATGATTCAGCGGCGAACAGGAAATATCATATAAGCACACAACTAGAATATAAAAAAGAAGCAATAAAAATGGTAGAAAATAATAAACAATACACTATAAATAATCGTGGGATTATGTAAGCATGCTGCCGACAATTGCAACACGTACCCTAGTAGACTGTAAAAGTGGGTATGGGAAAGAACTGGATAACATTTGTGTCCTTCTCTCTCTTTTATAGCCAGAGTGGGTCAATGGCCTGGAAATGCTAAATGTATTATACCTGATGTAATAAATATTATATCTCTGATATAATGAATCATCATGGAAAGCAAAGTGGTTCTGCTTGTCTCTAAACACAGTCGCCCTGCTAACAGCCCTTCTTACTATCTGTTCAATAGTTTCCCCCTTTTCAGTTCTCTTTATTACTTGTCACATTCATTTGAATTAAATGTTTCTGTTCATATCAAGATCATATAGGAATGGGGACTCTGTTTTTCCAGAGAGCTGATTGGTCAGGAGGCGGGCCTTTTATACATTCTGATCCGATAACTGAAGCTGCTCTAGAGCAGGTTAGCTGTGCAGCATAGGCTGTCATCGATCTACCCCGGTTAAAAGTTAGCTCGCTAACCCACTAAGCTTGTTTCATGAGACAGGATCCAGCAGTCACAGTTTACTAAATGTAAATAATTGGCCGACATAAGAGGAACGACTAAACACTTGTTTAATTAATTCCTGTTGTTCGTTCTTCCTGCTCTATTATTCTGGTATTTTCAATTAGAACAATTTGCCTGGTTCCAGCAAAAAATATCCAAAGTCACCAAACTCTTGCATTGTTGTCAAAGAAACTTGATTGTTGTATAGACCTCGGGTTCAGGACAATTTGCTCACACTGCATTAGGAGTGGAAAAAAACTGCAAATTAAGTATTGAAATCAAATGAAGAGTTCTTGACACTCCGGCAGCCTCAATAATTAACACGGCACTTGCAGAACAAGGTGAATTAATTCATAAACCAAATCAAGCAATTGAATTGCAACTCCACTACTGATATCATGGAAATGTTGCAGCATGAACCCAGCATTGTCACACTATCTGTCATCTTGGTCGTCAACACTATGGACATGCATGTGTGTATGCATATGTGCATACTGAGATATATTTGTATGTGCGTGTGTGTGTGTGTGTGTGTGTGTGTGCTGGGTGCAGGTGAACAGCTTGCGATGGCCAACAGCTCCGCAGGCCAGCCTCGCGCATCACTTGACAGCCATGCCCGATGAAGCCCTAATTAAATGAACTTGTTAAGCCGGGCGAGCGAATGAGTGAACAAGCGAGGGGGGCGCGTGGCTGCAGCGGCTCCAGCTAGACCTGCCTGCCTGTCTGCACACATCAACCATTAACCCCCCTCCCTCTGTCTCCAACTCTCATTCTCTCCCCCTCTCCCTTTCTCTCTCCGACTCTCTCTCTCTCTCTTTCTCCCACTATGTTTGCGTTTGTCGTTTTGCTCTCTATATCCCTCTCCGTTTCAGTCTGCGTCTTTCCATCTTTCTCTCTCTCTCTCACTCACGTGCTCTCGCTCTCTCGCTCGCTCATGTAATCCCATTGTTTTATTAGAGAACAGCCTATTTCTGAATTGGATTGGGAGATTATCCTCATGATGTTTTGACAGGGCGCTGTCATCCTACGCTCACAGACAATGGACAGTAAAATGGACTGTCAGCCGAACAGACCCGCCCTCTGTGTAAAAATGTAGTGGATACCAAAAAATAAGAATATGTATTCATGGTTTTCATATGGATCTTGCATACGTGAGTCCTTTGTTGATTATAGGGAAGATAGGACTGGAAGTCCCATAATCGTTCTGTGATTGTTTTGGGCAACGCAGATTAAAAATGTTGCGTAATATTGCGTGATCTCATTTCGATCTGTCAGATCATGATTCTGAACATGGGCGAACGTAGCACATGCATGTAGATGTGCTTGCCCACCCAAATGCACGCACACACACACACACACACACACACACACACACACACACGTCTGTCAGTGCAAGAATGCTTCAATCCTTCTTGATTTTTGACGTTTAGCCCCCACCCCCTGCCCTTTGCCCCAACCCCACCCTTCTGGGTCCAGCCCTTTCCCCCGCCTTCCTTTCTCACAAAGCCACATAACCCCCCCCCCCCTCCAAGGAAGACATGTGAAGATTCCAGCCTGGTAAATTAGTGCTACAAGTAGCTGTGAGTTACAGAAGTTGGTCAGCTATCAGGCAATTGGGATTATTTGATTATTTGAACCCACAAGGGGCTGATGCTGCTTTCGCATCAACTTCTTCACCATGGAAAGCCATGTTAAGGTAAGGAGGTGGTCCACTGAGTGGAGATTTATGACAATTCCGGCAGGTGTATAGCAAGTTAGATCAAATGTGCTTCAAGTAGTTCAACTAATTTAATCCCCTGTTCAAATGTGCTGTTGCACTGGTGTTCCCAGACTGCTCAAGGGAAAGATGAAATGCCTGGTAGGTTTGTCTAGGAGCAGTATTGTTTTGTCATAGTGTGTCCCCAGTAGCTGTGAATCATTGGGAGGTTACTCTATTCTTTAGAAGGAATCTTGCAGGTTAGTGTTGTTTTGTTTTTTTCAGTGTGATATAGAGTAGAGATAGGACGATATGCTTATCTCACGATACGATGCAATACATGATATGGGGTTCACAATTTGATACAAACACAATACATCATAATAAATAAAAGGTTAATGACAAGTATGACTGTGCAGAATTATGTTTATTTCTGAGACACAAATCTTTCTAGCACTGGCACCGGTTTGCTAGAATGTAAACAACAATTTTAAAATGTCATTACAAAATGTAAACAATATAATTTGGATGGAGAACTTGTGAAGCTGTGATGGTCAAGCGTCTCATTTATGATTACTAAAGCAGAATAAAATGTAGCTGATATCGTGATTCATTTTTCTGCCCCACGATACGCATTGTCACATTTTTGTATTGCGATATATTGAATTTCGATATATCGTCCCATCCCTAATATAGAGGCTTTAGGTGAGATATAAGTAAGAAACTCTACAAAGATCCTTTGCAAAATGATACTTACTATGTTGATTTGTGTTTTTGAATAGCTGGCTGTGCAACTGTTTGTCTGGCTGACTAAATTACTTGCAGACAAACTAAGTTAATGTCTTTTCTTACGGCCATGTGATCCTATATTGCAAATACTACAATACTACTGCTACCACTGACGGATGACTGTCTGTTTGTCTTATGAACTGACCGACTGTTGTACTGACTGACTGACTGCCTGCCTCACTCGTTCACTGACTGTTTTGCAATCGACCAACTGACTAGACTGACCCATTGTCTTAATGTCTGAAGTGTCTCCTCGCTGACTGACTGACTGACTGACTGAGCGTCTTGCTGGATGTATGGAGTGATGTAACCTGTAAGTGACCCCCAGCTTCTGGGCGGCCATCTATTCCGCCCTTCGTCTGACTGGGCCCGGCTTTCTCTCCTCCTCCTCCTCCTCTCTCCTCCCCCTGACACCCCTCCATTGGTTTCAATTAATCAGCCGTGGAGGGGGAAGTTATTCAGCCGCTGCCCAATGGGATCCTGTGGTATGTGGCCCCAATGGTAGCAGGTTGAGAAGCCACGGTCTACACTGTCTTTAGGCCTATTACTCTCACCTCACAGCCCGCTCATAAAGAGAGCTTTGAGCCGCCTGTTTCTGGGGGGATCCGGTGGGCTTTTTGTGCCATAATAGCCGAGTGGATTCAGTCACCGCAGACAGACATGTTTACTAAACTCTCCGTAGGTGGAGCGAGGGAGATTACGTGTGCCACTTTGAATACTTGGAGCCCAAGTGTTGGCTTGGGAAAGTCTGCAAAATGACAACATGTGTTTTTTTCGGTCGGTGTGTCAGGGAAGATCACTTTGGACAGGGTGTTGTTTTAGTTAGTTCACGGGACGGAGTATCGGGAACGGCGCACGTCAAAGAGTCAAATGGGCTTTCATACTTTCGGATTGTTTCTATTTACAGGTGTGTTAGTGATTTAAATAGGTTGAATGAAATTGAATGGGGAACAATACACTGAAACGGCTCACTGGGTACTTATGACTTGATGAGGTGTTAAATGGGTAGCGTTCATATGACGATGTGTGCACACAGACTTTAGCCCAGTTTACACTACTGGAAAAAGTTACTTTTCACATCTGGTGTCAGAGATAAATAAGTGTAAATAGACACAGAATCTCTTTTTAAACCCAGCTTTGTTCCTTTACCTCTAGTAGCCAATCATACAATTCTCTAAAATTCTTCCTTTGCCTAAAACAATACTTTGATTTCTCTTAAAAAGGTTGTGGAAAAGTTTCACATTGATGGAAAATAGATCACATAAGATCGAGTTAAGAGTTTTTCCATAAAGTGTGTGTGCATCGACTAACATCACCTGATTCTGACATGTTGGAGACATAGTAGGTCCCGAACACACACACACACACACACATACACACACACACACGCTTTTTGTTTGTTGGTTATTACTGTCAAGAGTCACTATGAGTCTCTCATGGCTTTGTTTGGGATAAGAGGAGTAGTGAACACACACAGACACACACACACACACTCATCTGACCCTTCACCAGTATTTGAACAGATGTCTCCAGTCTGTCAAGACGACCTGACAAGACATTTCCTCCATCTCTCCTCCCCATCCTTTTCTCCTTCCTATCCCATCCCTCCATGCTATCCAGCTCCATCCCACTTCAATATCAGATGGCAGTTTGTCAGTTTCTAATGCCCAGAGCGGGGCCATTTCAAACATTTTTGGCCCAGGACCCGCATTAAACAAATTGAGTTCTGCCCTGGAACCACGGCTCATTAAGACATGTTCATAGTCATGTTATGTAAAGACCCCAAAAAAACAAGGCCCACAATCTGTTTGGGGCCCCAACATTAAAGAAATACAGACTTACAATGACGTACTGTATGTTGTGTTCTTAAGATAAGATAAGATAAGATAAGATAAGATAAGATAGCACTTTATTGATCCCCTTGGGGAAATAAAGCAGCAATTGGCAGACAATGCCAAGGAAGTCAGTATGTGTCAGGAAGGTAATAAAAGAAAACAGGTACTAAAATAAAATAAAGGTAATGTACATAATATACAACAATAGAGAAAGTGCAAGACAGATTTTTTTTAGAAGAGTATGTATAAGACTTTTATTGATTATGTTCAGTCCTTCTTATTATATAATATTGGGAGGAGGGTGGGGTGTGGGAACAGATTGAGACTTGGGAAAGAACCTAAACTTAAAGGGATGTAGTCATACTTAAAGTTGCTACATTTTTTAACATCAATATATCATCGTGAAAGCGATGGTGATACCTTGACACAATTACTGTATAAAATTGAGACCATAGTTGAGGTAAAGGTAGCCTCTATCTCTTCTCTATCGCTTCATGTTGCAAAGAGGAAAGAGCTTTTTCAGTCAAAAGTTTAGTCTTTCAGATTCAGATTTCCTTTATTTATTTCGCCTTTTACAGGAATTTCACTTCACTGAAGAAGATAAACATGTCGGAAGTGATTTTTCCTTCGGGCTTTCACTCCTTCCACCGTCTTCCATTACCAGAAACTCTGAAGATCTGAACAGCACCCCCTTCCCGTTTAATGCCGTAAAGCAATTTCCCATTCTGCCATAAAGCAACCCAGCAGATTTCCCCACCATATGCAACTTGATGGCTCACAATGTAAAATGCAGTGTTGAGGCTGAGGCTGCCAATCTTGTTTGTTTACGTCTCAAATTGAACGTGCCAATAATTTATTGCTGTCAAACTGCGACACGTAGCACCTTTAAAGCCTAAGCACTGGGACGAGCTCCAAATAGACTTTTAACACTTCTACAGTGCAATGTGGATTCCTCATCTAAACACAAATATCAGGCGGGAGAACAGGCTGTCAGCTTTTGATGATGCTTCTTTATTGGCTACCAGGCTGAACCAGCAGCCAAATAGACCAAGTTTATCTCACTGTCGCAGTACTTATGCCTTTGACTCTCTGTGGTTCCTGAGGCAGGGATCTTAACCACCTTCCCACACCATCTCTTCTGCACTCATCGGCTTGACACTCTGCTACAGCCGGGACACTAATGTGATTGCAACCGTTTAGTGGTTTGACAGCTGTGGCAGTACAGTCAGGGACGTAAAGGGTGCAGAATCAAGTTTACCCACCTTAAATATTAATAATGCAAATGCATACATCATAAGCAGTATCAAACAATCTAAGATGTAGGTTCTTTGAGGATTGGGTCTATTTTGTTCATATTGGTGGCTGTTGTTGCCTTAGGATGATCATAGCTTATCCATCTATTCATTTACCAGTGCACTACAGTACAATGTGTTGTTTATGTATGTGTTTTTTGATTGAGTGTGTGCATGCATGTATTTTTAAGTGTGCATGTGTAAGTGTGCATGTGTACACACCTTTTTCTGTGTGTTGTGTGTATACAGTAATATTCCCAGAGAGCAGAGTCAGACGTCATAGGTGTGTTAAATGATGGCAGGGTAATTAACTGTGGAAATCAGGTGCTGGGGTACATGTGAAGTCCCATGGCGTGCGTGTGTGTGTGTGTGTGTGTGCATGTGTATTCAACTCTTGTGAAATCATTCATCAGCCAAAAATGTACCACATTGTCTGCCTTTGCCAAACTTTTTAACCAAAACCTCACGCAACATTCATTCTCCTAACCACATTTCACCTAACGACTGGATGTCGGCCCAACTGCTGCACATGTAATGCTATGAATTTTTTGGTACGACAAAAAAAAACCAGCCAAGTCAAGCTTATTTTTGGGACTGGTGTATGTGCGTGGAGAGACAGCTCCCCCAGAGAGAGAGAGCAGTGAGCTGTCAGTGAAATGCCATCGCTCTGTTGGAGGTGTCGTTAAATAAAGTCCTTCCAGACAGGAGACTGCAGGCATCAAACCACGTCTGAGCCGAGTCAGCAGTCGCACCATATTAATAAATCATATTGGGTTTTTTGCTAATTATTGCAATTGTGATATGCGTTAAGATGCATACCTTTTTCAGGGTGTAAAAGCATAATGAGGTGTGTGATGGAGATGAAAATACTGCATCTAACTTTCAAAATAACAGAAATGTTAACATATAGTACAAGGCAACTGTACAGTCCAACCCACTACTGTATTTTTTACTCAGGTTCAAACAGCAGCATCTGTAGGGAAAGGAAAGGAAAGGAAAGGAAAGGAAAGGAAAGGAAAGGAAAGGAAAGGGAAGCAGGCAGCTGACACATTCTTTTTGCAAACAGCTCAGATCTCACCTATGTGTGTGTGTGTGTGTCTGAGTGTGCATGTGCTTGTTACACCCCAGTGGACAGTGTCTCTCACTGACATGGCTGCAGCTGTCAGGAGACGTTGCTTTGAAAGGTTCATGCTGCTGTCTGTCAAAATGATCCTGTGTGCGTATGTAAATGCCCGTGTGCATAAGGGTGTGCGTGCTAGTGTGGTGTGTGCATGTGTGTCTGTGCATGTGTGTGTGTGTGTGTGTGTGTGTGTGTGCTGGTGTGATCTCTGTGCAGCATTTCAACCCAGCTGAAGTGCTGTCCTTTGCTGGAGAGAGTAGGGAAGATGAGAGTGCAGCAGAGGAAAGAGGAAACACGGAAACATTGGCTTGTTAGAATGTAAATAACAATTTAAAAATGCCATTACAAAGTGCAGATAGTATAATTTGGGTGGAGAGCTTGTGAAATTGCGATGGGCAAGCCGTCTCATTTGTGATTACAGCAGAACAAAATGGAGCTAATATCGCGATTCATTTTTCTGCCCCACGATACGTATTGTCACATTTTTGTATTGTGATATATTGAATTTCGATATATCGTTCCATCCCTATAGTCAATTGTGAGAGCAAAGCTGCCCCGCTGCCTTTCTTTTTTTTACGTCTGTTTATTGATATTTTAGTTAACAAACAAACAGGGAGCAGTGTATACAAATTATATAAAATATTACAAAAACAGTACAGAGTTTACATACACAGACACACATAAAAAAAAATATACAGAACTTATACAGTATACAGTATAAATATCAATCAAGGTACCAAGCTGCTTTACATGGTGATTATTGACATCTTACATTAGGTATAACCTAGTTATTATAGCAAAGAGTTAGAGGATGTTTATTGCCTAGCCTCTACATAATCAATGAAGGGTTGCCAAGTCTTATGGAACTTCTCAATGGAACCTGGTAAAGTGAATCTGAGTTTTTCCAGTTTAAGGTGTTGCATAACATCTTTGATCAACATAGTGTAAGTGGGAGGCTGTGCCTGTTTCCAGTTCAATAGAATTAATCTGCGTGCTAAAAGGGTTATGAACCTTGCCCCAGTGGAAGTGAGTCCTCTAAGTTGACTGTCCTCTCCCGGTACCCCAAATACAGCCAACACTGGGTCAGGTTCTACCATATGTCCCAGGATATCAGACAGAGTTTTAAATATAGAGTTCCAAAAATTGGATCATTTTGGGCATAGCCAGAACATGTGCGCCCCGCTGCCTTTCTAACATGCATCAGCTAACTGTGTCTGCAGTCATAAACACACACACACACACACACACCAGTGTTCATCATGGCATTCATTCAGTCATGTGAACTCGCCCACCTCTATGTCCCATGTGCATCCTCGTACATCCTCGTACCAACCTGGCTTTTGATGTGGTGTAACGGTACCCGATGAGACGTGGCGATAAGTCATGCCTTAAAACCACTGATCCATATTCTACCTCACTCGTTGGACATTACTGTGTATTTATGGCATTTCTGCGATAGGAGGGAGAAAGAGGGTATGACACAATACATGTGTTTCGGAGCCACCAGGATGCCTCTAACCTGTTTGAGGGGGCAGCAAGTGCTAATTTTAATAGCTAATGAGCATTTGATTGGTTTACTTTGAGGTCAGAAAGTACATTTGTGTTGTAGGGACGGGCCGATATATCGAAATTCAATATATCGCGATGCAAAAATGTGACAATACGTATCATGGGGCAGAAAAATGAATCAGGACATTAGCTATATTTTATTCTGCTGTAGTAATCACAAATGAGACAGCCTGCCCATCACAATTTCTCCATTGAAATGATGTGATCTGCACTTTGGAATGACATTTTGAAACTGTTGTTTACATTCTAGCAAGCCAATGACGTTGTTTATCGTCCCATCTCTGGTGTGTTGTGTTGTGTACAATCCCCAAGATATTCATACAGTTCCACACATTCACGCCTGGGAGCTGCACAGTACAGCCACAGTCTTCTGCTGCTGGCCACTCAGCAGCTTCAATAGAGCAGTCGTAGGGGTTAAGTGCCTTGCTGAAGGGCACCACAACAATGGCTGTTGAGGGAGGGGAGAGTATTATTCATTCACTCTCTCCACCCGCAATAGGTAAATCCTTTACTTTCCCACCTCAAATCTTAGCAAGGGTGAAGCATATTTGGTGTAAATCATGATTCCCCCCGATCCCGCCTCCTGTCACCTCCAGTCAGAGCCTGCATAATGCAGATCAGCATTTCTCTTCGCATTTACATTTTAGGCACTTTAGCCGACACTCTTATCCAGACCAACTTCAGAGAGAGAGAGAGCAGGTAGGGGTTCCAGGTTTTGCTCAAGGACTGTTTGACTAGGAACGGAACCTGTGAGATTACTGTTACAGGAGATTATAAACTCACCTCTCACCTCTTCTTAACATACTGGAAGACTTTATCAATGTATCTGTTTCTGTACATCTCTCTCTCTATCTGCCTATCAGTCTAAAGGGTTGTTTTCTCGTATTAGTTTTGATATAGTCCTGAAGCTGCGGGTAGGTAGATAGAGAGATAGATAGTCTCTATGAGCCTAAGCGAGGTCAACGCCGCGACTCGTAAGAGACACCGGAGAGAGAGAGGAGAGTTGCAAACCAACAAGTTAAGGGAGACCATGTGCGGTCTTATATAAAGCACAGATGGTCCCGGCCAGGCACGTGACGGAAAGATGGAAGGGGTGGACGGATGGAGGGATATGGAGGGACGAGTGTCTGTCTGACTGACTGACCAGGGGGGCTCCTGGGAGCCAACACCACAGGCTGGAACACCTGGGTAGAGAGAGGGAGAAATAGGGGGAGGGGGGGTCAGACCAGGCAGAGAGGGACATCTTGAAAGAAAGAAAGTTAAACTTTTTTGCCCAGAGGGTTCAGTCTGTCATCGCTGTCTGTCTGGGTGCAGCGGCTACTAGGGTCCAACCAATGTGATGCAATGTCTTTCTGTGGACTGAAGCTACCGCAAATCTTCAATATATTTATAAGGAAAAATCCCCCCTTCGCATACTCAATGTTATATATCATTCCTGGAGTAGAAGTAGCCTCGTCTACTTCTACTTCAGTTAGTGATTTCCTACATTTCCCAGAATGCCTTTCGGCAACCTCCAGAGAATTTGCATGAACTTGCTGCATTCAGGTGTCGGTTTTGCACGTAGCTGGAAAGAGCAATAGTGACAGCAGATAAATTAAATCTCCAGTTGAGATAAAGTGACAGTCGCGCCCCTTACTCAGAACACAACATTACATTGTGGCTGCATAACATTATGGATTATTGAGACTGATGGAGAAATTGTTCTCTCTGCCTCTTCTACGATGGGGTTCTCCCTTTGTGGTTGTTGAGCGTCGGTGTAAAACGGTGAGTCTAGAAAGCCCTTCCTCTTTGATTCTAGAGCGAAACCTGATGTTTACCGTTCAGGTGGTTGAGAATTGTTCTGCTATCAAACTCCATTGTAGCTGCTGGAAACATAGAGATATAACAGTGTGTGTTATATCTCTATGGCTGGAAATATCTCAACGTGACATCACATTGTCTATGTTTGGCCAGGCATCCACAGGAATAAGAAAAAATACACTACCAAACAACAGCATGCAACTTTTTAACAAGGCTGCGTTCATAGCGTTTTTTCCCCAACCGCCAGCGCCCTTTTCTCATTAAAAGTAATGGCAAGCGGCCGCAAGGCGCACAAAAGGCGGCCGCTCCAGAAAAGCGCTGCAGCGTTTTTATCGTCAGAATGGAGCGCTTTCAAAAGTTGAGAAATGTTCAACTTTTCAGAAAAGCGCCGGGTGACGTGAACCGCCTTTTCCCAGCCGACCAATCGCGATGACAGAGACGCTGGCCGTTTCCCATAGCAACAACAAATATTGAGAAAGTGAAAGTGCCGGTGGAGAAATGGGACGTTGTAGCCTAATAAGTGAATTTCTGTGTTTTTCTCCATGTACTGGAGATATCTGGTAAGCCTTTGCTTGTTGCACAACACTGTTCTGTTCTGTCTGCTAGAAGTGAACCAGCTGGTTAGTGAGCTAGCAGCTGCTCAGCTAACGTCAGGTGACTTTGCCGTGATCCCCTTCTTATTTCTCCTCTTTTCCACATCAAAAAAACGCTGTGTGAACGCAGCCTTGTTTTAGGGTGGATTTTCCTTTGAATTTGACCATTTCCAGGCAAAAACAAAACAAAAATCCAAGTTTTCTGTGTTTCCCAAGATTTTTTTTTCTCTGCAGGTTGGAAAAGCCTCTCAAACAACACTTAGACCATGGGACGCTAAAAGTTAGTAGAGACAATGACAGACATGCTTTTCTATTCACACTGTAAAATGTGTTTTATTGCTTTTAAACAGTGCTTTATGCTGGAATTTAACTGTTCTGGTGTTATAAAGTTATGAAGTTATGTTAAGAAAAAAGAAAAAGGCAATAATACGTTTTTTTTCAAAAATGTGTTTACTTGGCAACCATGGAAATGGTCAGTCACAGTGGCGCACATGGCTGTCAAGGACCAAGGCTTGCTGTTTTTGGATGGCCAGCCATGTAAGAATTTACGATTTATATTGCATCATAGCAGGGTACACTTATGTGTCATTACCAAATAAGGTGTAGTTTTATAATTTCACATGTACATTTGCTCTATCTGTGTGTAGACTACAGTACATGCTAGCTGTGCAGATGGACTTAACTAGATTCACATGAAGCCAATCGTCACTCACTTTCTCCCTGAATTCAAACATTAAGATTTCACTCTGAAAAGCTTCAGCACCTACAAGAGGCAACGTTTATGCATAACAAAAAGGAAAGTATAAAATGTATAGTTTGCACTGTGTGCCTGTCTGAGAAATGTCAGGTTGAGTTTCAGAGAGTGGACACTGGAGAGGCAGAGGTCATTGTTATTCCCAGTGTTTAGTGTCCCGCTGGTTTTAGACCTGACGCAACCTGTCAACCTGTATGTGCATGTGTGTGTGTGTGTGTGTGTGTGTATGTTTGTGTAAGGAGATGCATACCAAGAGCGCAGGGTGCAACCAGAACACACACGCACACTCCCAGCTGCACACTAGCCCGCCCCTGACACCGCCTGTCCGTCCAAAGACAACTCCAGACGGATACATCGTAAGGCGCAGCCCGCTGCGACAGCGGCTTCACCGCTGGGGCTCTCCACACACACACTGCTGTGACGGTGGGTTCACTCTGAGCAATCTCCTCATCAACAACACTCGTGTTTGCTGATCTTCCTGTCTGTCCCATCTGCAGCCCCGCACTCCGGCACAAAGAGGGGTCAAGGAGGCTGGAGAAGATGCTCTTTGTTTTGCACCCCTAACGTTCGGGCACAGCCAGACTCAGAGACGAACTGCGGCGCTGCGAGGGGAATGTGGCGGCTGTTTGTTTTCTGTGCTTGTTGCTGTTTTGCTCTCCATGCCTTTTGTCCGATTAGCCGCGCTTGGCGCAGCCTCAAAGACGGAGTACAGCATGATGGGGGCAAAATGTGGAGGCTGTTGTTAGCTGCTGTTGTGTTTGTTGCTGTTGAGATGTTTTTTTGCTAATGAATAAGATGTCTCACTCTGTGGCGGAAGCAGTGTGTGTGTGTGTGTGTGTGTGCACATGCTATCCCCTGGGTTTGGTGCCCTGCAGTGGTTCCTAAAATTGGTAACAGAAACATAAATCTCACTTTATTGCTCTTATGTAAACTCTGCTGCAACAACTTTGCATTGCATCCAATGTGGGAAAGGTAAAGCCCTTATCAACAAACCACATTAGGGCCAGTTTTATTACAGTGTCTCAGAGCCAAGGGCTACAAAGCATGCAGTTCTATATTTATGGTGAAGTTGTCTCACTTCACATATCTCTCGATGAAGTTGTGTCAGAATTTTGAGATTTTAGAGGCATAAGATATATATTTTTTCACCAGTAACTGCATTTTTGTCTGATCAAAGCCCCATGACTAAAAACGACTTGTACTGCAATTTTTACAAATCCTCCCACTTCTCCCACAAATAAACCCACACGGAAAATGCCAAAAAAGAAAAGAGCCTCTGCAAAATCAGGCACTGCTCACTGGAAAGGAAAGTCGCACATAGTTTGCAGAGACTGACGGTTGTCATGCCGATACACATAGAAACGATCACCATAAGTCAAATTATCCATCCTCATATGTCCTACGAGTATTTTCTTTTTTTTCACATTTTACTCGTGCAGATGATCAAAAATTAGCAGCAGTTATTTTTGTGCGGCGAGGAGCGTGTGAGTGTGTTCATGCGCGCGCCCACACACGCGAACACACAGACAGACGCAGCTGAGGTTAGGGAGGAGGTCAGGAGATAGGCACCATCTGACGCCAGCAGATGGACTGATGGATGGAGGGAGGGAGGAGAGGAGAAACTTGAAATCGGGACGACAAGACCAAATGCTTATCGGCTGTTCTTAAGGCGCTGATTTCACTTTACATCCCGTCTGCTCCAGCGCGCTCACCTCATGCTGGAGCAGAGGAGATAGCATACCATAGAGTGTGGCCAATAACTGTGTATGTGTGTGTGTGTGTGTGTGTGTTTGGCTCATGCATAGGGCCCTCTAAGGATGTGTTTGTTGTTTGCCATCAGCTTCACTTAAAACAGGGCAGTGTATTGATGCAAGTGGTGCCTTAAAAAGGACCAGATGCCTCTTCCTCAAAGTAATTTTCAGTGCAAGAGGGCCACGTTTTTGCCCTGGTGTGTGTATGTGTGTGTGTGTGTGTGTGTAATGTGGGTGAGCCTTACGATAAGAGAAGGAGGTGGCTGTATGTGACTGATAGTTTGAAAATGTGCTCTCCTTTTAGTCAGGTTTTTTAAAATATTCTGCATTGACATAGCAGCATCCTCTGTTCAGTACCATTCAAAGCTGCACTTGGCAATTTCGCACTTTGGCGGCCCCAAGTGGCAGCGAGAGGTAACAGTTTGACGTTTTGAACGTTTGAAGGACTTCATTACCCAGAAAATATCTAACGTTACATCAGTAAACGGACCAAAATCTCTTCTTCTAACCGTCGTCGGTGAGTCCGGCTTCCTCTGAACGAGGAGTTCGCTTGCTGCTGTTTAGGAGAAAGTTTTGTATTTTGCTCTTAAGGTTCGATGTGTGACTCCGTCTGCATGAAGATTTCCTTACAGTGTTCGTACCCGACACCAGAACTTCATTTGGGCAAACAGAGTGAGATTCTGCATCACAGTTGAGGAGATGAGGCGATCTCCTCTGTTAACAGCTTCAATTTGTGATATAAAAATCGTACCTAGTGCAGCTTTAACTTTGTTCGACTTCGACTTTCTGCTGCAACGCTACTCTCTCACTAGGACATTTGGCCTCCTCTTTAAACCTCACCTTAAGTCACCTCTCTCTCTCTCTGTGTGTGTTACAGAACGGAGCAGTTCCAGGCGAGCCGGTGAAGAAGGATGAAAACTCGCGGAGAGGGAACTGGGGCAACCAGATTGAGTTTGTCCTTACCAGCGTGGGCTATGCGGTGGGCCTGGGCAACGTCTGGAGGTTCCCCTACCTCTGCTACAGAAATGGAGGAGGTATGGACAATAGTCAACATCAAGAGTCTACACACACACACACACACACAGGGCTTAGGTGACAATTTTCACTGATTTACCATCTTTTGCTGCATTCAAATCTGTGAGGAAATCCAGGCCACGGAAAGATGTGTTTCCCTTCTGTTTGAGTTTCTACTTACTATGCTATGCAAGTAAAGATTAAAGCCTAAACTAAACGTTTTACAGTCCTAAAATAGTTTGCAGTGGTTTGCTTGTTAATTCTGGGTTGGTGGCTATAGGTCAGTGTTCAGGCTTAATAGAGAGTCAGTCATGCAATCAGAACTCCTGTGATGCAGGTGTTGAGCCATCTTGGGATCATCGATAATATCAGTGCAGTTTGATTTTTGATTTTACCCTTTAACAGAGTTTGCATGTTGTTTTATTCAGTAGCACCACGATGGCTCTTCATAAGTGGTGCATCTCTTACCACTGGATCTAGTTCTCCAAACTTAGGTTTTTGGCTCACCTGCCAATGGTTGATTGAATTAAGAAAACCTGCCAAAAATCATTTTTACTGGCCAAAATAAGTAATATACAATTTTCATAGAAATATTTTAACCTAATGGTTTTCATTGCTATTTCATGTATACAATCAGGTGTGTTCATATTAAACTTGCTCATTCACTTCTACAGTGGATCAAGTTTGTAATTCATCATTAAGTGCAACAGAATTCAAAATTATGAGTGCGGACTGAAGTGTACCCACCACACACACACACACACACACACACACACACACACACACACCATGTTGAAGTCCAAATGCTTCACATTTTGATATTAATCCTATTAAACCTATGATTAGTAATAGTAGACCAGTTAACCAGGCAGTTTGCAGAGTTTAAATGCTACTACTTTGTGTAGAGTAGGCAGCCAATCAGGAGCCTTTTTCATACAGAGCGATTGTTCTGCTTTGATGGTGGCCAGAAGGGACAAAGTTGGAAAACAGGCAAAGACCAAAGACTGTATGTAACTGAGGCATTCAAATGTTATCATCTCAGAAGAAGCCATTTACTGGCATTTGGTGTTAATTTGGATTAGACCCTGGATTAGATAGACTAAATTGTGTTCCAGAGGCCTTTGTACCCCGCTTAGAAAATATTCCAGGAGAAAAGCACCAATGCACAGTAAAAGCCGTACAGTTTGGTCAAGGTCCTCTGTGTCAGTGACTCAGGCATCGTTCCCACTTCAGTTCACATGTTTTCACTGCAAATATTTGGGTTAGTCTTGTATGTTTAGCAGCCATGCATCCCCATACAAGGGCACAGTGTATGTAGGACATGCATTAGCTCATACACACAGCTGCACATAGCGTGGACTGGCAACTCGCAGAAAACGATAAGGATTCGGTGTTGTACAGTATCAGCTGGCTGCACCGACCTAGTTCACAGAGACAATTACATGAAAAAATACGCACACATACACACAAACGGTCCCTATGGATTCTGGTCCAGTGTAAACCCCAAACCACCAGAGAGTTGCTGCACCACTGAACAGTTAGACTCAACCTCACATTTAATGGGGAAGTTACTATAAGGTTTTTTTTTGTGTGTTTTTTTTAGGATTGTAGTATTTTTTTCTGTTTTTTTGCACTGTTTTGATCACATGAACTGTGCTGTCACAGGTCTGATTTTTACAGCGGCTTATAAGAATCTCATTCACTGCAGTGGTTATTTTTAAAATGTTTTATTGTTAATGTATTTTTGCAGCAGAATAGCAAAATACCTTGCTCTCCTCAGCATAGACACATCACTGAAAATTATCACTGCGGGGTGCCACTTCAATATATGACATATTTTCCTAAGCTCTCACCCTAAAATCAGTTGTGATGAAAACCAGGCTGGTTTATACTTATTACTTATACTCTACATATATTTTTTTTTCTATCCAACATTCCTTGGAAGTAACTGGAACTTTGCTTTTTCATAAATGAATTTTTTATACACAAACATATAGACTATTTCCTCTTTTGTTCAATTCCGCAAACAGTAGCAAAATGATCAATGAAAATGCAGCTGCATTATAATGTAATTTCACTTCACAAATTTAATTTGTCTGACAAGACACTTCAAATATTTGACATTGTTGAAATAGTGTGGCTGATTGCTTTCTGTGGACCAGGTGCCTCCACATTCCCCCACTTCATCATGCTTGTCTAACTCTACAATCCTTATTATTGTCCTTATACAGCAGTGCAGCGGAGTGCAGTAGTGTTCTCACCAGCCAGAATTTGAATAGGATCTAATGGAGATGAAGTAGTAGAAATAGTGCTGCCAGCCTAGCGCCCGAAACACTTAAGTTCTATGTGTCCAACAGCATGTCCAACAGTAATATAATGACTGTTTTCCCTCTCTTGCGTCCTCGCCTCCAGGTGTCTCTTTGTCATCTGCGTTTCTATCCCAGGTGCCTTCATGCTGCTGTTCTTCACTACATATGTATGCTTCATCATGCTCACACTCCTCTTAAACTGTAACTCTAATCTAGTATTGCCTCACATCGAGTATATAGTCCATGCAGTGTGACTGAGTTCCTGTCTTGCTCTTTCTATCCTTGGTACCTTCATGTTGTCTTGCTTCATCATGCTGGTGTTCTGCAGCATCACTTTCTTCCTAGACCAAAGTTATAGTGTCAAGTGTTGCCAGTTAGCATTACGAAGTTAAGTCAACATTTTTTTTACCATATTACAACCTGTAGACAGATCAGGGCAAATAACCCCAGAATTGAATTTGACATAATGGAAAGCTGACAAAAATACAAAATAGATGTTTAGATTTGGTTCACTGGTGATCTACTATGGTAACTCATGATCCTGATTTTTCTCTCCTGCAGATGCTTTTGTGTTTCCCCATGTCATCGTGCTGTTGGTCTGCAACGCCCCTCTCTTCCTAGACCAAAGGTGTACTTTAGAAAAGATGATGACTGAGTCCCTGTCCTATTCTTTCTCCCCTCTAGGTGCCTTCATGCTGCCCTACTTCATCATGCTAGTGTTCTGCGGCATCCCTCTGTTCTTCCTGGAGCTCTCCTTTGGTCAGTTCGCCAGCCTGGGTTGTCTGGGAGTCTGGAAGATCAGCCCTATGTTCAAAGGTTAGTGCTGGTGTGTGTGTGTGTATGTGTGGGTGTGTGTGTGTGTGTGTGTGTGTGTGTGTGTGTGTGTGTGGGGGGGGGGGGGGGGAATTATTTATAAGATAATGGACAAAAACGTTCTCTTTATCAAAAATGAAACACATGATCAAGCTTTACATCTAGCGGAAATAATACCTCTAGATAGATATACGTGATACATCTACATGATAGATATACATGCCAGTAAATTCATTCCGCAATTGGAGGTTTCAATCATTCCAAGACACGCTTTTATGCAAATTCTCCATAGGGCCCCATTCTGTATGATTTCTTTGCGAGAGAGAATACTACCATATTTGACCACTAAGGGGCATTTCGCGTTCGGTGCGTTACAGGTTCTCTGCACTGTTCAGAGAACCTGTATGCATAATGTGTGTGTGTGTGTGTGTGTGTGTGTGTGTGTGTGTGATGTGGCACCATGGTCCTAGATGGTCCAAGTCTGTTCCTTGCAGTCGCTCTGGAGAAAAGCGTCAGCTGTATACCTAAAATGTAAAACCACGCGTGTTCATGACTACGACAAAGACAAAAGACAAGTGGATAGCGATAGCGCAATGACAGATATTGTTACGGAGGGACTTAAGGGATTAAGGGCAAGATGAAAAGTTCCAGTGTGTGTGGAAGAGGTGAGAGGTGAGTTTGTTAACAGTCTCAGTGAGGAGGAATCCACATTCAGCAGACCTGGATGCACATCGCGTCACCTCACATCACCTCCACTGGATATGACTTACAGGGAATACAAATAACACGCATATCACTGCTTTGTCTGGTATTGAGCACAATGCAAATCTGCATGTGTCAGATTCCACAGAGGAAAAACTTATCTCCCATAAACAGCTTTCCTATCACCGTTTTATTTGTTTGTTTTTATTTGACTGACTTTTAATTTAGAACTGATGTTCAAGACAGTGCAGACAGTAAGGCTTCTTGCGCTCGTCACACTGGAAGTCACTGATATGCTAATCAGGCGCACAAGTACTTTGCGCATCTAAACTTTGGAAGCAATTGGGACCCAGATTTTTTTCCACTTTTAACCTAATTAATATGTTTTGCGGTGTGTCAGAGTAGGAAAAGAGATCAGTGAGATTTACTAAGCCAGAAAGTGCTATTAACATGCGGTATTTAATGCCACAAATTCTTATTCAGTATTGTTGTGTGCTCTATGCTCATAATGTGGTGGAATGAATGGAGCTAAAGTGAACGAATATGAATACTTGGACCAGGAGGATGAGGTACTTCACTGGCGGGGAGTGAAAGCCACACAAGCAGATCAAGATCATGATCACATTTTGACAAAAACTTTAATTCAGTGATAAACAGGGTATGTCCATGTGTAGATACACCACATATAGGAAGCTTATTGACTATATAGTCTATAATTGTTCTCTTTTTTTTTTAGGCAAATGCTTACAGCTCCAGTCAATGAAACTGAGCTATCCCTAACCCACTTAACAGAATGACATCTGTCTAGGCCTACATAACCAAATTATTTTAAAATATGTAAACAAATATAGGAACAGGGAGATAGCTTCTGGTCTACTGGCTCATTAGGCATGCTAATGCTGTCTGGTTTTAGTTCAAATATAAAAAAAATATATATATTTTTTAACCTAATTCCATGCTTCAAGCATGATCACAGCCCCAGTTAAATATCTAAAAACCAGGCAAGAAAAAGAGAGAGAGATCTAAAAAAGGTAGTTAGTGTGGGTGTAGGTCATAAGTCAAAAGTGTCTTATAGACTGCTAAGGTAGATTTGTTTCCAGATTGAGGTTACTGTGACAGGAGACTGTCTTGTCTTTATAGCCCTAGTTTCTTTGGTCACTACTCCAATGCTGTTGCTTGAGAAGAGTCCGCTCCGTTAACCTAAACCAGCAGTTGTTTTTTGGCTTTGTTAGCTAGCTAATTACCTAGCAGGCCAATTCACAAAGCTGATATTAATAATAACAAGCAAACTACTAGCCACGACTAACGCTAGCTTCTACTAGATTAGTTAGCGAGTGTGCAAATCAGATATGTTAACAACAAGACCACAACAAGACAGCTGTTAGCTAACCAGATACTCTGGTGAGCTAGCTAACGAGCTGACATTACCTAAACACTGGGGCCAATATGTGTCTCTGCCAGGTATGAAAAAAGGCAAAAAAAAAAGGTAATATCCTTTACCTTCAACTTCTAATGTTGTGTCTTTCTCCATTCCTTCTGTCTCCCTCTCCACCCTCCCGTCCGTCCCTCCCTCCAGGTGTGGGCTATGGCATGATGGTGGTGTCCACCTACATCGGCATCTACTACAACGTGGTCATTTGCATCGCCTTCTACTACTTTTTCATGTCCATGACCAACTTGCTGCCGTGGACCTACTGCAACAACCCCTGGAACACGCCGGCCTGCAGCGGGGTGGTGAGCGGCGGCAGCTCCCGGCTCAACGCCAGCCTGGCCAACGCCACCACCAGCCTGGTGGCGGGGGTGTCCGAGGCAGTCAACCGCACCAAGAGGACCAGCCCCAGTGAAGAGTACTGGAAGTAAGGGACCGCGAGAGATACCGTTCTGTGTTTAAGTTGATAAAATGCCTGCCAGTGGTCAAATTGAAAACTGGGTTTGCGTGAAATATTTACATTTAGGCATTAGGCAATTAATTGATTCAATCAATCACCAAAATTACAAGGAACCAGTAGTAAGAAGGTGAAGGGTCAGATGAGAGTGAATGGAGGGGATATCATTCAGTGGGGAGAGGGTGACATAAGGTGCCCATGAACATTTATTAAGATATTTTGAATGCAAGCCCACTGAGGAGTATTAGAAGTAAGGGAAAGCATCAACAACATACATGGTTCAAAGTTACCCCATTGTTCATGGAATGAGATTAGTGCCAACAGAGATTATATTTGAATTGCACAATTTTCAACTTTAAACAATTAAACAGTAAATTAATTCAAAAACTGAATATGTAAGGCCCAATTAGAAATTGAATGCAATACCTTGAAACTGAATGAGACTTTTTATTGAATTTAACTTTCAAATTCTGTTTTCCCAATTCATATTCAGTTTTTCTAATTCAAATTCAGCTTCGTGAGACACACATCCAGGCACAAGGGATTTTTCTGAGTGATGACTGGAAGGCTGCCAACAGTGGGCCCTGTTCACCATCCATAAGTCGTGCCTTGCTCATCTCCTCAGCCAATGACCCCTCACTTGGTGAAAGAGTTCCAAATTGTGTCCTATAGCTGCTAGTACTGGGTTGCATAGACCGCTAAATACATCATTTTGCTACCTTGCATACAGATACTGTTGAGTAAAAGCAGTGTATTGCAGCCTGGCAGGCCTATAGTTGTTTACACACTGTCGAAAAAAAAACAGCCTAGACCAGCTAAAGCTGGACCGAGGTGGTCTGATACTGGTTAAGGTGGTAAATGGGAAAACTAATACTGGTAGACCAGTTAAGACCAGCATAAAAGTTCCCAAAATATACTGCTGTTTTAGCAGGTGACCAGCTGCGAAAAGTTAAATTGAATAATGATATTATTCACTTTCAAGCCATTGCATGATTGTGCCATATAGATTAAATTTTTGAACTAACTTATAGAAAAAAATATATATATATATTTTTAATTTAACGGTTCAATATGAGCATGATAAATTCAAATTTCTAAAATTCAAATGTAATCTCTGCTGGCACAAATCTCTTTCCTTCATTTCTCTGTGTTATCACCAAAACCAAACTACAGGCTGATTTTCAAAAGCATTTTTATCTTAACTTACTACTACTATCTTAGTTAATTACTCTCCCTTTTAAAACCTTTATCACATCTCTCTTGCAAGTGTGTCACATTGCAAATTTCACTTTGTCACAGAAAGAGGTTTGGCCAAACAAGCATCAGTTTTATAATAGTCTTTGTTTTAGAAGTTCTGTAAAGTTGCACAAACATCCTCTTTGGGCTCAAATGTTTATCTTAGCTCAGAATTGACTTGCACTTTGCAAGATAAGGTAAATCAAACAACCCTCGTGTTTGCCGAATGTATTCAAATATTTGGCCCAGATCTGACTGACTGGATCTGCCATAACTCTGTGAACTCACTGTGAAGGGACACTGTCATCAGCAGTGATCCAGGTCAGATCTTTGTCCCATTAACATCAACCCAGCATCAACAGCCCAGTGTGAAAAGGGCATCACTCAAAAGTAGTAATCATTATTAGTTACATGATGTATTAATGTATGGTGTCGAAGAAGCAGGGATAAGTGCAGAATGCAAGCCAACAGGGGAACGTGTGCTATGGTTTCACCCTCCAGTCATGCACCATCAAATCTTGGTATTTCTAGTAGGTCACGTACAGTAATTCAGCTTTTGAAATGATCTTGTTTTTGGTTGGTAAATACCAGTGTGGATTAAACAAGGGGAGTCGGGGGGCATGTTTGTTTGGCTAATCCTGGCTAACAGCTTATCCGCTGGCCTCAGGTGTGTATATGTGTGTGTGTGTGTGGCACATACCACAACCTATAGTCCACTGTACAGTCCTGGTTGTTTTGTGATACTTATTATTGTTGTTTTAATTAATTTAGCATTTAGATAGAGTGCAATTAGGCACACTAATATCCAGTTTTGAATACTCAGAATAAACTCTAATCCTGATTATAAAAAACCCAAATGAAATCCCAAGATATACCACCATAAACTGGGTTACTGTATTCACCTTTACTATTTACTGTTGTGTTTTTGCAGGCTGTGTTAAGTTCAGTTTAATATTCAGCATGTTCTATTCATTCATACGGGGATATTCATGAGCTGCATGTGAAGATGCATATAGCTTGTGCGATATAAAACTTTGCATTCACGTAAATACAGTCACTGAGTGCAATTTCTCATTTAAAATAGCAAAACGACTTCAGAGCAAAGAAAGTTTGGGAGGTCTAGCTCATGAGCTTTCCTCACATATTGTCCCTCTCCAGTTCCCATCTCTCCTTCACTGTGCAATACTTCGGGATCTTCTTAAATCATGTGTTCGCTGCACCCGCCTCAGAAAAACGACAAAACGGTGAATATCATGTACAACAAAGAAGAAATACCATAAGAATACTATTTAGAACAAAACAGGTTTGAGGAACTTTGCCTCGGGGATGTCGTTGGGTCAAGACCATGTCACAGTGCATTCCCTCTTGGGAATAAGATAGGCAGCTGTGACACTTGTCTTGCCCTGAGCATCGAAACAAAATATACTCAGTGAGCTACTGTGTCTGTGCTGACAAGTTTATTCAGTTTGTGTTTAGAGGTCAGGGTTGCTCTGCCCTTTATAAAGAGGTACTTGTTTTTGCTGTCTTCTGTCTGCTGAAATAAGCCATTGTTTCCCCAGTCAAGTTGTAGTGTAGCCTTGAAATATGGGCCTGATGCAGGGTGCAGGACACATCAGAACAACACTCCTTCTGTATCGTTAATTGCTGGACATATAGGCTCTGATTGTCCCTAAAGCAGTGGGTTTGTGATAGTGTGAAGTAAGGCCAGACAGATGCTGTTTTTTTTTTTTTCTTGTTGTCGCTTTGAAAACTTGAAAATCAATTCTCTTTGACTGAAAAGTAGAGCGGCTCGAGCTATCAGTTGCAAAGTTACAGACCTGTAAATGTCAAATGCTGAAACATCAGAAGTATGTGAAGTAGCTCTCTATCCTGACAGAAGGTACAACCTTTCCTCTCAACCTTTTGTTCCCCATCTCTCTCCTTGTGTTCCATCTCTCTCTCCGTCTCTCTCCCTCAGACACTATGTGTTGAACATCTCAGATGACATTGGTAACTTCGGAGAGGTGCGTCTTCCTATCCTGGGCTGCCTGGCGGTGTCTTGGGTGGTCGTCTTCCTCTGTCTCATCAAGGGGGTCAAGTCCTCTGGCAAGGTCTGTCTCTCTCTCTCACACACACACACACTCACACTCACACACATGCACACAGATGTCAACCAGCCTTGCATAATCAGGTACAGTCTCTAGCATTTGTCTGTTTGAAAATCAGTTTCTAATAGTTAAAGCTACACTAGGCAAGAGTTTTATGTAAAAATTCATATTGTGATTCACTTATCAGCCTAAATCACAAAGTGGGGCTGCAGCAGTGAAGAGCGTCCCATCCCTACTAATGGAAACACCGTAGATTTGCCTTGTCTGGTGTAGAGTATGGACACTTCTCCGCCCACAAGAAGTGAAAAATCAAGACTTAAGAACGAAATCCAAAGCTCCATCCAGAGAACATCTTTTCCCTCTCTCAGCCCTTTGGTTTCCTTTGGTATAAAGTGATCACAGACCCACCGGGTTAGTAAACAGCATGTTGTGGGCAGTTTACTGACGTCATGTTGCATGTTTTCTCAGGATTGAAGATCAAACAGTTTTCAAACAGTTACCTTTCGCTGCCATTTGGAGCCGCTAACGCGCGAAGGTTGCCTAGTGCAGCTTTGAAGTACTTCAGGTACAAAAGAACCAATGGGTTAAGCAAAAACAGTAGTCTAACTGGTGTGTTTGTGTGTGTGTGTGTGTGTGTGTGTGTGTGTGTGTGTGTGTGCGCGCGTGTCCAGGTGGTGTACTTCACAGCCACATTCCCCTATGTGGTTTTGACCATCCTGTTCATCCGAGGCATCACCCTGGATGGAGCCATCAACGGCATCATGTACTACCTGACCCCACAGTGGCAGAAGGTCCTCGATGCCAAGGTATTTACCTATATAAACACATAGAGGGATAGATGAATACAATACATTTCTAAATGTAAACAAAGGAAACAGCCAGCATGGCGTCGTCGAGGAAAAAATAGGCACAATTTTTCTACTCTACTTCATTCGTCTTCCTACTTTTGACTATTTGTGTGTGTATTTCTAGGTATGGGGAGATGCTGCATCACAGATCTTCTACTCTCTGGGTTGTGCCTGGGGCGGTCTCATTACCATGGCTTCCTATAACAAGTTCCACAACAACTGTTTCAGGTTGGTACTCCTGACTATGAATAACCAAAAAAAAACAAAACTATGCTTCAAGTTAAAATATCTGCCAAAAGCCTCAAAAGAAGGGGAAAAACCAATGAGCGTGGCAAATGATAACTTCGGCCAGTTCTCTGTCAACTCTACTGTGCTTCAAACATGCTCAGCGCCAAAGTAAGATCCATAGATTCAAGTCTGATCTCAGTTAGTTCCGTTACTTATAGGTGTAGTCTGAGAAAAGCTAAGTAGGGTTTTCCTAATTGTGGCCAAATATGGGGAAAGTCTCATAGGGTTTGGCCACACTTCCCTTATCTTATGCTGCAGTAATAAAAAAGTGCCTGTCTGCATCTGCCTGTGTGAATATGAAATCACAATCAAAGTCTGTGCATTTGCTCATGTTACACATGTACGCACACACACATACAAATATACACTGCTTTGTAGTCGCTTGCAGTGAATGGAGCAGAATGGAATGTGTTGCTTGGCTGTTCTGCATCAGGCCACTGTGTCAGCAGAGATTAGCATGGCAGGGCCGGCACAAAGAGGTGAGGAGGATAACAGGTCTTTGGTGCCGCAGCGGGCTAATCAGAGAGGCTAGACCTGAGAGGGAGAAGGAGAGAGGAGATGAGGAGGTGTAGGAGAGAAAGGCAGGGCGGGAGGAGGAGAGACGGATGAGAAGGGAGGAGACGGGTCTACTGTACACGGCGGGAGTTGACAGAATATAGAGAATACGTGACATGCTTACTGGAGGCGATGACGCTGCAGGAGAGAGGGAAGAGACAGCCGGAGAGAAGGAGGAGAGAGGATAAGTTGTTTATTCAGGAAGACAGCTGAGAGGGTGATGGAGAAAGTGAGAGGAGGAGGAGAGGGGGAAAAAAAAAAAAAGAGGAAGGAGCCTGAGGTTTCACCTTCTGGACTCAAGCCGGGGCTGAAAAGAGAAGGCTGAGGGAGCGAGGGAAAAATGTGCGATAAGGAAGGACAGGAGGAGGGACAGAGATAACTTCTTTCTTTTTTTTTGGGGGGGGGGGGGGGGGACCTCCTGTTAAGAAGCCAGTTGCGCTGTGCGTGCGCCGAGGGAGAAGGTGGGGAGAAGGTGCAGATGGAGGGAGGGGTGGGCAGAGGAGGAGATAAGGGAGAGGAAAAGATGTCATTTATTCTCCCGAGCTTGAGGTTGTGAGTGAGGGAGTGGGGGAGGAGGGGTGGATGGGGTGAGGAGGAGGGCTGGAGATATCATTTGTTCCTCTGCCAGGAGCTTGAGGTTGTGCTATCCGCGCATGCAGCTGTACAGCAGCCTAATCAGCTTCTCTTCTGCGGTGCCGTCCCGGTGGAGTCGGCCTCCGCCCTCCTCTGACGCCCCCAAGTGGCTGAAACGCAGAAGCGCAGTCTGTGTAGTGCGGGCCGGGGACCAGAGGGTGGTGTGAGGTGGGGTTCAAAGGGGACTGGCGTCTCCATTGTTGCCGTAAATTATTAAAAACATCCTCTTTGTTAACTTTGTGTAAATTAAATGAGGGTAAGAGTTCTCAACTGAGACTTGAGTTTTCTCTGACATTTATGACATTTATGACGGTGGTCCTGGACGGTTCTGTTTTATGATTTTGATTTTGAACTCTATCTCCTGTCATTTCAGGGCTAAGGGCCACACAAAGGGCCACATAAAAAGGCAGTGGAAAAAAACAGTTCCCAAAGGGTCAGAGAACTTCAAATAGAAAAGGTGGTAAACCGTATAATGCACAAAACAAGAAGTTTACTTGCTATAAATAGTGCTAACAAATACAAGCACTTCAAAGCAATAAATGGACACAAATATAGGCTTGGTTTAGCAGCTACTCTATACATTGTGCATTATATTGTTTCCCACCGTTTCTGTTTGAAGGGCTAAGGGCTGCACAGTGTTTGAGAGCACAAACATACCTTTGTCATATCTGTATTCTCGAACCTATACCCACAAATATTGATTTATAATGAGAAATGCTGGGTGTAGCTCTATTCTCCCGATCCTTGAAGCCAAAAACCACCCAAAAACACAATTCACATAATTAATTTCAACAATCTTGCAGTTGAATCAGTATTTGCGAGCGTGAACAGCTCTCTCCCAAAGCTAAACCAGATCCAACAGTCTAAAGGGCCGAGATGAGCTGTATGTATTCCAAAAGTACCACATCCCAAATATATAACCCCTCTCCAACACCCCCCCCACCATTACATCACTCTCATTCAGCAGGGTTTCTAGCTTTATATGGATTCTATTTTTGATACGGATCTAGTCCTCTAATACTGAACCGTCCAAGGTCATAGGAAAAACATCTACCAGTACTTTTTCCAAGTGGATTATTTTCCCAAACTGCAAGAGAACTGTAGCCCTGCCTCATATCCATAACCTCAATATACCCTTAATTATAGCTTTCAAAAAATATGAGATTGGGGCTTTAATTGGTGCCTTTTTACTTTCACCTCTGAGTTGCCTCTCCACTCACATAGATTGAATGATTATCATCAGTTTTAACAAATGTGCTTAGGTTAATTGTATCTTCAAACAATTTAACAAGTTTATATACCCATCAATTTTCTCATCTCATCTTCTGTACACATGGACAGTATTATTGTATTTACAACTGTGCTACCAGTCTGTACACTAGTTTCTTCAGAGATCTAGTTTAGTCAGAGATCATGTCAAAATGTAGGATAACAACAACAACTCATTGATTCCATAGCAAAGATAGACCAACAATACTCTAAAAACCCCTCTCCAGAGCTATACAAGGAAAGGGTGGGTCTTCAAACAAAGTATAACTTATTATCAACACACAAAATTGAAAAACACCTGCTCCGTACACGAGGATATGTATACGAACATGGAGAAAAGGCAGGCAGACTACTAGCCCATCAATTAAAATGTAGATCTGCATCCCAACTGATTTCACAGATTCGCCGTAACTCGGGGAACCTGACATCAGACCCAGTTGAAATCAACAACACTCTAAAAAAATATGACTACGATTAACTGTATGAAAATGAATCTACTACCCAGGCTTTTATATCTATTTCAATGTCTCCCAGTTTTTCTACCAAAGTCCTTTTTTAAGTCAATAGATAATTCATATGGGGCGGTAACAAACCTAGAATACACATGGAACTTCTCCAAAGACCTAAAAGACAGGGGGGATTAGCTCTCCCTAACCTTATGTATTATTACTGGTCAGCTAACATACAAAAAATTATATTCTGGACACAATCTCCAAAGACAGACTGGTGCAAAGCGGAGGGAAACTCCTGTCTGCCAATTTCACTCTATGCCTTGGTTACAACCAAGTTGCCATTTCCAATTTATGAAATGCAATAATCATATGCAATAATCATCTATTCCTTCCTGCTAAACTGGATTCCACTTTTCAGCATGGCAGAAGTTAGGTCTCTTCAAGTTCAGTGATCTTTACATAGATGGAACATTTGCCAGTTTTAATCTTCTATTGGATAAATTCAGTCTGTCCAGATCTGATCTATTTCGATACTTCCAGATACGGCACTTTGTTTGCACACACAGCCCAGCCTTCCCTGTCCAACCATCACATTCAGGAATAGATTTGATTCTTAAAATCCCCCTGCATTCTAAAGGTATGATTTCAAGTATTTATAATGCCATATTATCTCTTAAGCATGTAACGCTTAATAAAATTCGAACTCGCTGCGTAGAAGAACTGGGAGTAGAGATATCAGATGAAACCTGGATGAACACCATGAGGAGGGTAAATGGAACTACATCCTGTGCTCGTCTCGGCTAATACAGTTTAAGGTTGTTCACCGCTGCTACTACACCAAAGCTAAACTGTCTAGGATATATTCTGATATTAATGATAGATGTGATCGGTGTCACTCAGACTTGACTCACATGTTATGGGCCTGCCCCAAGCTGACAGAGTTCTGGTCCACTTTTTTTAACACCTTATCTAAAGCATATGACACAGTCATACAGTCTAGTTTTGAAATTGCCATTTTTGGAGTCCCAGGGGACGATGTTTCACTAACACGGAATATTAAATAGACCCTCCAGGGTGATTGGAAATCTACAAAGCCACCTAACGCCTCACTTTGGATTGGTGGGGTTTAGAGTATATGGGGTTAAAAAAAAGGGGAGGGGGGGTAAAGTGTTGTTATGCCTGATCTGATTTGGTATATACTGTATGTCTGCACTTTGCTATCCTTGAATAATAAAAAAATAAAAATGTAGGATAACACAACAAAGGAAACAGTTTAACTAATGTACAACTGTTTTTTTTTCTCTTTCTTATGTACAGGGACAGCATCATCATCAGCATCACCAACTGTGCGACCAGCGTCTACGCTGGCTTCGTCATTTTCTCCATCCTGGGGTTCATGGCCCACCACCTGAACGTCCCGGTGTCCGAGGTGGCCGACCACGGCCCGGGGCTGGCCTTCGTGGCCTACCCAGAAGCCCTCACCCTGCTCCCCATCTCGCCACTCTGGTCTCTGCTCTTCTTCTTCATGCTCATCCTTCTGGGACTGGGGACTCAGGTGAGGCTGGGAAACCGATCGGAGGCGCATGTGAAGACACACATCATGTGTAAATGTCTATTTTGAACTCGTGTATTTACCGCACACGTAGCACTCAAGTCCAAATCGACCCTGTGATTTTCCTCAGATATGCCAGTGCTATATTTTGATCCTGCATATTTGCTATGCTGGAAGGTCTTCTGTCATACCTTTTGTCCATTTTGACCCTATGTGTTTGCCGTTCTTGCAGTTCTGTCTGCTGGAAACACTTGTAACGGCCATCGTTGATGAGATTGGTACAGACTGGATCATGAAACACAAGACTATAGTCACGCTGGGAGTGGCTATAGTCGGATTCCTACTGGGAGTGCCACTTACGACACGGGTAAGCCCCATCACACATAAATACATCTTTGAACACGAATGCACATGTAACTTTTTTCTGTTATGGAGATGTGGCATTGACTCGTTCCCTTGTATGCTATCTGTGTTTAGGCAGGAATCTATTGGTTGTTACTGATGGACAACTATGCTGCTAGTTTCTCTCTGGTCATCATCTCCTGCATCATGTGCATCTGCGTCATGCATATTTACGGTAAGAAGGGTATTACTTAGAATATGGTGTGCATAGAGAAGGACCCCAGACTTAAAATTTGTAAAACTTGTATGATACTGGAGTAACAGAGTTGTTTTTGTTGTTGCAGGCCACAGGAACTACTTTAAAGATGTTGAGATGATGCTGGGCTTCCCTCCTCCTCTCTTCTTCAAAGTCTGCTGGAGATTCATCTCTCCTGTCATTATCTCTGTAAGTGGACACACACACACACACACACACACTCTCTCTCACACACACATTCAAATGCATGCCTGTTAATCTGGGACCACAGTTATAATATAGTTATTAATAATTTGGATTTTCCCTTTTTTTTTTATGTAATCGACACCTGAAATTATCACCATCACATGAAATATGAATGAAATTATCCTAAAATGTCTGGACTTTTTTTTTGAGATGTGAGGTTTTTGCTGGACACAAACAACACATTGATTCAGCAATCTAAAGGACTTTCAGGGTAAGGTCCTCAGTTCCCTGTGTTGCTGACACACTGTTGGGGACCTGACCTACATTTTAGCTGCAATCAACACTAATCTGTTTGGCCGCTGTCGCTTTGTTCCCAATATAAACCTCTAAAAGAAAGTCTTTCTGACTGGGAAATGAACACATGCAGCTGCGACCAATGCTATTTCCCAAGCAGGCGTATTAGTCCACTAAGCTGCTGGGCCAACCAAGAAATTCATTGTTGTGGATTACTGGTCAGATTTCAGCCGCTTTTGTTTCCTCTTTCATTTCACTATGCAGACTAATGCCCTGATCTCAAGGGCAACTACAAAACCATGACTAGAGTTTGCTGCTGTTTGGTACAGTGATGCTTTTTGGCATCATCTGTTTAAAGTAATAATCCACAACTTTGTCATATAAATGTCCATTTTGCTACTTTCTATCACCGACTGATATCACACAACAGTGATTCAACCTATACCTAGTTCATGAAAGCTTTTACATTTGCTGTTCTGAACACCTATGAGGGGCTCCTCTTTCCCGGGAAAAATCCTCTGCTGCACAGGAAGTGATGCGTTTCATGTTTACGGAAGCAGCAACAGCAGTTTGTTTGGAAAAAGTAGAAGAAGATAGAAAAAATAGAAGAAGCCGCAGTCTGCATTGAGCGTCTTTACGGTTACAGTATGTTGGGCCAGTGCCTACATTGAGTGCAACATTGAGTGTTGAGGCAGCTAAGCGATATTGAGACCAATCAAACCAAACCAATCAAATCAGAGTAAATAAATGATGGTTGAGAGTGACAAGTATACCAGTAATTCCATTTGAACAGTGAGATTTTGTTTTTTTTTAATCTGTTGATTCATCTTCTCATTTAAACTTTCTCTTTTTAGCCATTCTCTATTTCCTCTGTATTTTTAAACAAATCACAAAGTGAAACTCTTGTCAGATGCAGTTTCTTGGCCTATTGCATATCTATTTGAGTTGAGTTTTAAACCTACTACCTCTCATCTCCCCTCTCTCCCCTCTCTCTCTCTCTCTCTCTCTCTCTGTGCTCTGTCCCCGTAGTTCATCCTGATCTTCACGGTGATCCAGTACAAGCCCATCACCTACAATGAGTACGTGTACCCCGGCTGGTCCCTGGCTATCGGCTTCGCCATGGCCATGTCCTCCGTGATCTGCATACCTGTCTACGCCCTCTACAAGATCTCCAAGTCCCCAGGAGCGACCTTCAGAGAGGTACAGCCCCCCCACCCCCACCCCTTCTGGACAGGCCTCCCTGGCGTCTTAACACTAGAGTACAGCTGATATCAACAGTGTGCAGTGGTGCGAGGCGAAAGATAACACCTCCTATATGACAATGAAATAACTCAGATGTAGAAATACTATATAAAGTTATAGCCGTTTAGATTCCTATTATTTTATCTGTTTTTATAACGCTTAGTGTAGCTTTAACCAATAAATCCAAAAAGTGGTGCTTTAGTACTTTTCCAATATTAAGGACCAACCTTAGTGTTGTTATAATGTCCAAACACAATATTTTAAACTATTAGATATGATGAGATGTAATAAAAATATTCAGATCCTCCTCGTCACAGTCGCTGGAAAAAATATCAAAATTTTAAAAAGAAATGCAGTATTCTGGTAACTGGTAACATATAGTATATATTACCAATTTTAATTTAATATTACCATTTATCAGCTTTCTTTAGAACTGTTCTGTGCGACCACATTACAGCATGAATGAATTATGCAGTACTAGGGATGGGACGATATATAGAAATTCAATATATTGCAATACAAAAACGTGACAATATGCATCATGGGGCAGAAAAGTTCTTCTCGATATTAGCTCCATTTTATTCTTCTGTAGTAATGACAAATGAGACGGCTTGCTCATCGTAATTTCACAAGCTCTCCATGGAAATGATATGATTTTCACTTTGTAAATGAAAGAACAATATATCTTGTCGGACTTGTATGAAAAAAATGAATGCCAACTGCTGCCGCAATACTTTTAAGAATAACTCACCTTAGAGGGTGCCATGTTTCCCTCCATATTGATGCCACTCTGAACCACGTCTCTCCCTCTCTCCCTCTCTCCCTCTCTCTCAGCGGTTGAAGAGCGCATGCCGACCACACCCCAAGTGGGGCCCGGCCCTGCAGGAGCACCGGACAGGCCGCTACGCGCCGATGGCCTCCGAAGACACCGTGGAGGCCCGCCCGCTCAAGGAGAAGGAGGACCTGAAAGACGAGCTGAAGGAGGAAGAGAAGGAGAAGGAGAGGAAGGATGACATCAGCCTCACCATCCAGGGCAGCAACGGCTCCACCAACACACACAACAACCCCACCCCCAGCGCATAGACGGCACCCGGCTCCGTCGGCGTTGACCCACCGCCTCCTCCTCCGCCCTCCTCCCTCTTCCTCCTCCCTTCTCCCCCATCCCTCACTTCTCCTCACCCACCTTTCCCACAGTCCTCTGTGGGGGAGATCCCATTCGCTGGAGACCTTTACATATTGTAAGGGCTTATTATATCTATCCTAACCTCTTCTGTCTTATCTGTATGTTGTCTCTAGAGAAAAGAAGAAAACGAAAGGAATAAAAAAAAAAAAAATTGGGGTCATCATCCAAAAGATTTTTCGTCGGGAGGGAAGGGGGATTCGTATTGTTTCACATAATTTAATAATGCAGTTTGTTTTTCCTTTCATTTTTTTTTTTTTTTTGTAAAACTTGTATGCGTCACCTTCATATGCAGTTAGAGTCGGAGGTAGATTGTGGCGAAAAAGACAGGCGGCGCGTGTTCGTTTAGTGCATGCAGCGACGGTGGAGGGACACACACTTTTCTCCTTTCTTCTGTTAGCTGGGTCCATTTGGAATTGGCAACTCTCTAGTGACGGACGGTGCCGGTGGTTCGAAAGCTGGAGGCAATATGTCTTGTTGTGGTGTGATACACACGGTGGAGGAGGGTAGTATCACTGAACTGGCCGTATACAGTTTGTGTCAGTGTTGACGCTGATAGATGGGAATAGGCTGCGAACTATGACCCGAAAAAGAGGCGGATATACTCAGCTACATCAACGCGGATGCCTACATCATATGGACACACACGTGCATATTAATGATATCTCATTTCCCGGCGTTGCTTGGAAATCTACTGTACATTTTATGGCACACAGTGACCTCAACCATAGTCGATCTCAGCTAAGTCTAAGCCTATTGTTTGTATGCTGCTTCTTTTCAAACGTTCTACAGAGCACAAGTATTTAACAAACACCCTAGATAGCTACTGATGACTTAGGGATCTCACAAACCAGGAGTGTTTTAATGATTTTCTGTGAAAATTTCCTCATTTTGTAACGTTTTCAGCGAGGCTGCTGAAATCGATCGCGTCAGAACTCGGCAGAGGAATAGCAGCGGGCGGAAAATGTGTTGTACACTCTGCCTCCACATTCACACGCACGTGCAGACACACACACACATACACACACACACACACACACAAAGCATATATGTTTCCAGTTTTTTGACAGAGGCAGAAGAGATCCCAGTGCCCATTCTCAGGGTCCCAATGAAGTTACACTTTCTGGTTTGATGTTGTTCCTTACCTGTGGAAGCCTTGTTTTGACTAAGGTGGGCTGTGCAGACTATAGGGAATTCAAAACCACCTAACATTAACGCTGTTTCAGTGTTGAAAAACCAACACCTATACACGCACACAGGCACATACAAACGCGCATATCCACACACACACACACACAAAACAGGTGGATGCAACTCTGTATATAAGTGCCATCTCTTTTTAAGTCTTCCAGGCGTTCTTTTTCTAGTGAAATGCATCTTGGGATGTGGCATGTGGAGGAGGGTCCAGGCTGTCGACAGGAGCCGCTAGCATAAGAAAAAGGATCGTAGGTGGTGTGTGTCTCGTCGTAGTCTGTCTCCCACAAGTTGTAGCAATTTGCGCCATCAAGGCATGTTACCAAAAACATGTTCAACATGCATGAACTTTATATATCGGTGGCATACAGTAGTAGGTGGGAAACTTGTCTTTCTTCACTTTTCTCAAATAAAAACTATATATATATATATATCAGAGAGACTGGTATGACCTCAGTCTCTTTGCAGTGGAATCTTAAATGTATTTACAGATATTTTGTTTTTTAAGCTCTGAGCCAAGCTGTTGTGCGATGGGATGATGAAAACAGATAGAGGGAGAGAGAGAGGCCACTGGCCCGGAGATGGAGCTTGTTCCCGGAAGAATACAGAAAAAAACAAAAAAACGACCGAATAAAAACAGTCATCTTAACTGAATTATGTAGTTGAAATGTAGTTGTATAGTATCGTTCTCTCAATAGAGTTGTCTTATTTACCTCTCATTATTGTAAAGTAACATAGTAAATAATTATAAGAAGGACAAAGTATGTTTATTTTGTAAAGAAGCGACAGAATCTTAAATAACCATGTTTACTCCTTCCTCATTCATGACTTGATTCGTTGTCATTTTGTTGGAGGGTGTGGTAGGATAGAGAGGGGGCGGGTTTCCCAAAAGCGCCTTATTTGGAAGATCGTTTTTGTCCGCTCAGCATAGAAAAGAACAATGATCTTAGGACTTTGGCTGGATTTACACAGGCAACACCTGAGCTGCTCAGGACGCAGAATGGTTCCATGGCCTTCTAAACGGAGAACAAGCACGTGGAAAGTGATTTTTGATCATCTAGACAGCCATAAGATCAGATGTTCCTGTGTATTTCCACCCTAAGGTGCTTTGTGGGAGCCCTGCTCAGGCGGTAGCAGGTTGTTGGGGTGCGTTTAGCTTCACAGGCGGGGAAGCTGTCGGATTCGGCTGCCTCAGGTCCGGTTCTGCTGGTTCTGCTCTTTCCACGAATTCTAGTTTCAGTTTTACATTGTTTGTGACCTGTCTAATCATGATCCAAAATACAAGCAAAAGAAGTATCGAGGGCTAGAGGGCTATTAGGTTGATACTAGAACATACTGTGTACATACAGTATATTTATGTATAGAGAGAACCTGGGAGGCATATTACCTGCCAGGCTCTTTAATGGTCATAAACATGCTGAAGCACAAATTCAGACTAAATCTGGACCTCTGTTATACAAATTTAGCCACTATTATCCATGGTCCTGTTTTGTGATGATAAACTGGAGACAGTGCGGTTGCTCCAACAGCCCACAAGATGGCGTGATTCTGACACTCAGGGTAGTTAAGGCACAACAGTGGTCTAGATGGAACCTAAAAGCAACAAACAAAAGCAAAGTCAGCCCAACAGACACAAGACTAAACCGGTCTGGTTTTGATGAGGGCGACGGAGGCGACGGCAGCGATGAAGAAGTCTACTTTAAGCACATAACCTCAAATGTAGTGAAGGCGATCATGATAAGCACATAGTCTCCCCAAACGGTCCTTGAAGCAAGCACACATTTTTGTAACCGCGTTTTTTAACAGGCTTTTTGTACAGAAAGGTGGTTAAGTTATGGACACATACGCAGGCTCTTTCCACACATTGGAGAATCGGTATGGTAGCTTAACATATGCTTGGCTGGAGATGTTAGTTTGGTCTGAAGCACGGTGTTAACCTAATTTCTCCACACTCTGTTTTGACCTTCTGGAAATTGCCTAACCAGTCCCACTGGGTGGGGCGATCCAGCTTACACTGGTTCATTCCTAAACTAGTTTTAGGGCCTATGAAGAATCTTGTGAATAGTTTTTTTTTTTTTTTTTGAGTGAATTCATATTTAAAGCAGTTAAATTGTGTTCTTACAAGACCTGGTGCTCTACCAAACACTACATTACCACCACCTTTGACTGAGGAGCAATTTTGTGGCTGGATTATAAACATAATGGTGTCTAATGAAGAGTTCACAGTGAAGTAGTTGCAAAAAAAACAAGCTGTACACTGTAAATAAATGCTGTTGCTTCTTCTTAAAATCATGCTATCCAGTTGCATTAGGGGATTCCAAGTCAAGGAAAATGACAGTTTTCAATGAACTAAATACGAAACTATTATTCCCAGTGCATAGTGGGACTGCTTGTAGCTGAGACCGTTTGTGACTGCCTGTCTTCTGTATTATTGCTGTAGTGAGTGAAGCTTAGCCCCCACACTACCATGCTATCTATCTCTCTATATCTCCCATCCCTCACCATCTCTGCTGGCCCCACAACTCTTCCTCCCTTTGTACAGTAATGTAAAAAAAAAAAAAAAAAGTAATAATCGGACTGGTGTGTGTATGTGTGTGTTTTGTTTTTATTTTGGGGGCGGGTAGGTGTGTTTGTGGGAGGGGCGTTGTTTCGTTTTGCTTTGTTATTTTTCTCGTATAGCGTAACCTAGACGACGTCGAGTGTATCGTGTATTTTCTGTGTAGTGGGTTAGCACTTACTGCTGAGCCCGCGCTTAGAGCGGGCGTAGTGTCAGTATTGATGTCAATGTACTTCTAATCCATCAGAACTAGCCAAGTCCTATTCTGCTAATATACACAGTCTACCTTTTAGAAGAATTTTTTTTGTACTAAAAGAAAAGAGAAAGAAAACCGCATATTTTATCTTCCGATTTTAATCATCGTTTTATCCATGTTCGATGACACTACTTTTTTTGTCTTCTTGAAGTTGTATACATAGAAAAATACGTATAAGATAAAGCCAGCTGATATCAAAGCATTGCCAAACAAAAAGCTTTGGATCGAAACTTGAACTACAAAGGAGTGCTTAGTTTTTACTGGGAGGTCGGAGATGGTAGCAGCTGCAGCTACGTGACTTTTTGTTTTTGCTGGGGAAAGGCCGTGCTGTTTAACAGTATTAAATGTACTTAAAAGCTATTTTTCACAGTGCAGTGCCAACAGCCCTGCGCTATATATTGTTCAAAGTGGTATTGTATGAGTGCACCACAGTGCGGCTCTGTTTACAATCCGTTTACGACATTCTGTGGCCCTTAACTCAAACAGTCTGGCTTTTTCAATCTGGTTGAAATGTGCGTCCGTGTGGCGGGAAACAAACAGAGAGCAAAATCAAACGCCAAAATCACTAACACCGTAGCCGAGATTGACTGAACGTGTTTTTACGTCCATGAACTGTTTCAGAATAGGACCATAGCCACACAGTTGTCCCGTGTGTCCAACATCAGCCTGCGGTACACATTCATCCTTACCCAGCTCTGGTTGATAGTGTTTCTAACATCACCACTTACACCTGTCACTTAAGACTTTCCCCCTTTTAAAAGTCTATAGAGATTCTTGAGTGGACTTTGTGAGGCAATTGTATGACAGTGTTTAGATACCAGACGAGGGTCCAATTACTATTTGAAACAGATTTGTTTGCTTTTTAAATATTGATTGTTCTAAGCTAGTAAAGTGAAACCACTTCCTAAGATTATCCCAAAAGAGTGAGACTTCACCCATTTGGCCCTCTGGGAAGGCAAAAGCAAATGCACAGCTTACTTGAGAATAGCTCTAATGAAGTGACCCAGGTCTGGTAATACTAGTGCACCATTGCTCACTATCAGTTTACACTGAGACGGCTGGGTAGAAAGTCTCTGGATGTTGAAGAACGTGGACTACAAGGTTTTGACCATTTTTGTACACAAACTCACAGTGCAACTCCTCTATTGTACTAAAAACAAAACTGTGATTTTTATCTTTTTTTTTTCTCTGCAATTCTCTGCAAATTGCAGAAATGACCTCTTGAATTTCTTACTACTACTCATATAAGCATAATGCTGTCTCATGTTTCAGCACTTTAAAGAAATCACTTGTTTTTATAAGCAACAGGAAAAAATATATATATAATAATAATACGCACTTCCATTTTGAAATATGTACAAAAAAAAAAAGTCAAGTAAAAAAAAAAGCATTTTTCAGTGGTCTGGCTGAAAAAAACTGTCGTGTACAAGTGTCAGTAGACGAATGCTGTGTTGTTGCTATGCCAATGTAAATTCTTTCATGGGAGGAGTGGAGAGGTAAAGCACAAGTGAAAAGAGAACACAGTTCTTCTGGTACCTTCTATCATATCTATCTATCTGTCTATCTATCTAACCATGTCTGTTCTTCTTGTTCTTCAACCTTTAGGGCCAAAATCCATTGAAATGTCTTAGTCCTGTCAGCTGTATATCGTAAACTGTTCGATTACAAAATGGTAAATAAAATCTATTTTAAAGATCAGTGCACTGTGGTGTTCTTATGTCATGTCTGTGGTGTGATGGAAATATTTTATATATATGTACTTTTCCACTAGGTGGGGTTGCAGAGCCAATTATCATTTTAAACCTTTATAGGTATAGATGACTGGCACACAAAACTATTCAGTTTCTATAACTTTTAAAGGTTGTTCATTTTCATTTCATGCTGACATCAACCAGGTGATGCGGCGACTGATGCAGCTCCTGTGAAGATGAAAATCTATTGCAGTCAGCCTGGAGAAGCTATTTCCCCACAATATGTTCAGTAAACATTACTATCATCACATAGCAACTGACCAAAACTCTCTTTGATTTCTAGAGGAGATGCAAAGTCACCCAGCAGTTTCTTCCCTCATTGTTTCCACAGAGACTGACATGTTGTTAACTGGGTAAAGGCAGTGCCATGTTAATTCAATAAAGCTAAAGAATGTTGTTGGCTCTATTCTGAAGCTGTTTTCCTCCCGTCTCAGAGCGACACGTTCTACTATCCTTCTGTGATCTTAAGAGACATGCAGAGTGGCAAACCAATTACCAGCTGACTGACAGGTTCACAGTTGAACATCAAGATAAGCCAATAATGGAACTCCTGCATAATGTTAAGAAACAGGTTCAAGTCTTACTGTGAAATAGAAAGGATGCTTTGGCTGTTGGTAATGCCTGGTATTGACTGAAGAGTTCTACTTCCCATCATTAGAATGGATGTAATACTGAAGCACTGTAATAAATCTGTGAACCAAAAGCATCATGACAAAGCTTCTAATTCTGAATGATGATGATGTAACTCCTTGGTAACAGTAGTCTTATTCACTTTAGATTATTTAGTTTTCATACAGGTAATAGCATGTCTTCATGTATTTGTTTTCACTCAGTTGACAGTACACACCTGGGCTTCACTGTGACAGAACAGTGGTAAAGGGAATTGTAAAACCTCAACCACACAATATTGATCCAATGGAAAAAGCACAAATACACCACTAAAACATTAAATCCTATGAATTCAGATGAAATTGTTGAACGTGAGGTGCTCTGCTCTAACTCAGGTGCTCCAGTATCTGACACACTGTGATAAAAATCCTGCATTATTCAGCATGTAGCATTGTGCACGGCCACATGGAAGAAATGACTTGATCAGTGACAGATAGGCCGACTTCAGGATGAAGGATTGTTTGTGTCATTAATTTATCTCTGACATGGCGCTAGTGTCAGATGAGCTGAATAACAACGATGTTGCGGTGTCACACTGATATGCGGTTTATTACGGCGGACGAGAGTGGAGGACGAACAGCGAGTCGAGCCTGTTGCTGTGTGCTGTCCAGATTCACCTGGGGCACAGCAGCCACAGCCCAGTCTTGTATTCACTCACTGGCACAACATATGAGAATCTGTGCTGAATTGTTAATTAATGAGCGCTGGATCAGATTTCAGTGTGTGGAGGATTAACAGTGTGCCTGCTGTGATACTGCGTGGCGCCCGTACTTCACTGAAGCTTCAGTTCTGGTGGGGAGAAAGGTCGGGGACGGTTGAAATGTGTTTCCCAGCACTTGAGTCACCTTTCCAACAAAATGCAACAATGGCCCCACAAGCAGCAAAATTGCTTTCTGTCAACAACTGTGTGTCGGAAAGGCGACTCCAGTCTGGGAAATGCCCTCCAGCCATCCCTGACGCACAGGCTGTACCACACTAACAGTCTTGTTGTGAGTCAGATATGGATAGCACTGAGATTATAGTCAGCAGTTACTCCTCCACACCTGTCTTCTGTCACTTATGTAAAATAATGATTACTAATAATGAATAATGACTAATCCATTCTCAGGAGCCATTCTCACATTTTTATGTGAAATAATATTTGAATTCAACCACCAAGAGACACAATAGCAGTCACATCTCCTCACTAACTACTTCTACTGTAACACTGAACTACAAGTTTCACTGGACACACATCATCACAGTTGGCAGACTGTTGGCCCTCCACACTTTCTGCATACTGACTGATCACACTAATTCACAGCTGCCTCACGTGAATCAACTCACATTAATTCTCAGCACCACTTGCATCAGTTTCAGGTTGTGACTAGAATGGCAGCCTCGTTGTTTTCAAGGCACACAGAGCAGCAGACGCTCTGGTGTCTGTATTACAACATGTTCGGTGTAGCGGTGCCAATGGGAGGCCAACTGCTTGTAAATGACCAAATGTGTTGCTCACAGCAGTACCCCCCCCCCCCCTCAGCCCACACAGGACTGTCCCATCTGATGATACTGTGTTACTAATAAGCATGTCTGATGGCAGATATGTGGAGGAGTAACAGCAAGCCAACAATGAGGACAAGAAGTGTGTGTGGCAGAGTGGGGATGAGATGGTGTGTGTGTTGTGTTGTTTGACACTTGACCGCATCACATTCATCACATCGGCCTTATATGAGCCTGTGTTAACTCATATGGCTTAATCCCGTAACCTGGTGGCACCTGTGACGGATGTTATGGCCCAGTTGTTAATTGGCTTGGATGGCATCGCCTGTATTATATTCTAGCTTTTATATTCATAGCCATACTGCCCTCTTCTGACTCCACATGGTAGTGCACAAGTGTCCATACTGTGGATTCACTTTCTGAATGCAGTCTTCTGTGTGCTGACAAGTCACTAACTCTTAAAGGCTGTTACAGAACAAACAAAATGTCCAGCTTTGGTCATACTCATGCTCATATATATATTTGTTATTCACCTGTCTCAAGATGTTTTGTTTTCCGTTGCAGTAAGGTCCGATACTACTAATGCTATTTTGCACATCCTGTTAATGTTGGAATCCATATTTTTGCACATTTTCATTCATACATTTCTACTTAATATGTTCGAGTGTTGGAATTGTCCATTGTGTATGTTTATATAGACCCCACTTGCTCTACTGTTCTTTATATCCTATTTTTCTTTGCTGTATCCTATTACTACTTGCTGCTGCAGGTCTAAAAATATTGATGATCTGCTTAATTTGATTGGGATCCCTGCAAAACTAAAATGCATAGATTGGTGATCATTTGGCTTCTGATCATCAATGTATGCTTAAGTGTTGCCCTGCTGAAGCAATCAATTGATAAGTTGCCTCAAACTATGAGCCAGACTCAAAGAGAATAGAAGACAACAAACCTTCATAAGTTAACTGTCTTTGGCTTAATGTCAGGTGTGTGTGTGTGTGTGTGTGTGTGTGTGTGTTGCATGTGCACACGTGTTTGAGAGAGACAAAGACAGTCTGTATCACTTTGTGTGCTGTTTGAATTAAACATCACACCTCTATAGGTAAAACTAGCAGTGTAGAAGTGAATATACTCTCCTGTGAAAACATATAATACTGACAACAGTGTAACTCTGAATTCGTTTTTTGAATGAATGGGTTTATTTTTGAAGGGATCATTCATTCATTCATTTTCTTTTACATGTATTCCTTTTCAGGGTTAAAGGACTATGCTGGCTTTTTATGAGTTTGGCCCATTGGTCACCTGACCCAATATGTGACCAGGGGAGTGGCTGTAAAATCACCTCTGTGTCTCTGGTAGGCCTATCCCAGCATTTAGATCTATGGGCAATTTAGAGTCTCCAATCAACCTGGCCTGCATGTCTTTGGACTGTGGGAGGAAACCGGAGTACCCGGAGGAAACCCACACAAACACGGGGAGAACATGCAAACTCCACACAGAAAGGACCGGGGATGGGAATGGATGTCCTTGCTGTGAGGCGACAGTGCTAACCACTGAGCCTCCGTGCTGCCCAGAGATCTGTGAAGGTTTTTCTTAGCACAACGCCTGAGAACTTGCATGGTGGATTTTACACAAAGTATTCACCCGCCCGTGTCCTTAATCTGAAGTCAGAGAAAGATCGATTTTTTTGTCCAGTTTTGGACAAAATATGGCAGCCAACAAGGGAACTTACCACTGGTCACACACACAGGAGAAAAATGAACAAGCCTAACTTGCATATTAAGCACATTCCACATTTCCAATGAAGACCGCCATCCATGGCAGTTAGCTGACATTACCATAAAATGCATAAAATGTGTTGTAGTGTAGCCAAGCTTAGCAAGTGTCAAACAGAAAGGCATAGCTTCACAATCGCACAGCTAAACATCTGTAGCTCTAATGCTACCTTTGTTAAGGACCCAAGCAAAATTACAGTTAGACAAAACAGTCACGGCCTAAAGCATAAGACATTGCTAAGCTAAGGCAGTACGGTAATGTAGCAATGTCTTTTATTATGTTATTTTATTATTATGTGACTGTTTTGTCTAACTATAGTTTTGCTAGGTCCCTACAAAAAAAGAATTACATGTGTAGTTTTTGGCCACACTACAAGACATGTTGCATTTTATGGTAATGTTAGCTGTAATTTATTTGGAAATGTGAAATGTGCTTAATATGCAAGTTAGGTTTAGGTATCACCAAGTCCCAAACTAATTTAATAGCCAAATGTGACTTGTGTAATTATTCTCCCAACTTTAGCTGTTATGGGCTTCAACCCCGACATCACTGCTTGCAGCTATATTTCAAATATTGATCTCTTCTGTGACTTCAGATTAAAGGGTAATGCCACCCAGTTTAAGAATTCACATTTGTTATTTCTGTGGTCCAGGACAGTTCAGGAAAACTTTTTCCTAAAGCTAGAAATCAGAAATCAAACTGGTGTTTTGTTTTTTGGTCCAAAATTCTCCAGTTTGCAGCTTTAGTAAAGAGTGGTGCGTGCTCATAAGTGTTGACTGAACTGCCTGGGACACAGGAATATGTGAATATGTGCCATATTTTTTGGCATTTTGGCATTTCCATTGTCAGTGAAGAGAGACGCCCAGTGTGAATATTTCCTAAGTGCAAAATACGTCATGCAAGTTGCTCAGGTGTGTAGCTAGAAAAACCTTCATAGAAAACCTCACTCCACATCTCGGTCCTTAGGCGTACACCAGCCGCGAAGTGCCTTCATCATCCGGGAGAAGAAGCGTCGGATTCCCTTCTTCTTCTTCTTCTTCTTCTTCTCCTTGGGCTCGCTGACCACTGAAAATCAAAGGAGCACAGTCAATGCCTCAACCTACCTTCATAGAATTAACTTCAGTGTGGAAGGACTTTTCAGACAATTCAGAAACAAGTTGAGGTGAATGTCTCCTACCATGTGATGTGGTGTAAGAGGACTCTGTGTTGTCCAGGTGGTGGTCCGTCTGGTTCAGAGCAGCGGCTGCAACAGCCCTGCTCAGCAGAACCGACGCGGTGTCCACAGAGGCAGAGTCCACAGCTGGAACAGCTGGAACTCTGACCTGAGAGGAAGTTGGTGTTATTAACAGTAATCCCATTCATTATTGGTTGAGTCCATTTTTCTACTGTACAATATTGCTAATATATAAATCACGCAAGTGGTGATTCCTACCTCTGTGGCGTTCAGTGAGGGAGTCGCCTCAGTTATGGCAGCGGCCATGTCCGATTCACTGAGAGACTCCAACTTGAGACAACTGTCATCCACAGCTACCACTGTGGCGTTAAGTGAGGGAGTCGCCTCAGGTATGGCAGTGGCCATGCCAGTTTCACTGAGGGACTCCAACTTGAGGCCACTGTCATCCACAATCTCCATACGGCTGAAGGTCTTGTTCGGAACAGCCTGGGGGCTAAACACACATGCACATGCACACACACACAGTCACTGTTGGTCCATACAAGTTTTAAAGAGCAGTACTTTACCAGAGTAGAGGGAAAATGATCTTATCTTGTGAGGAGTAACTTGTTGTTAGTGGACATGCTCGCCCTGATAGTGGCGAACAAAACAACTGCACTGTTAGCATACTATTCCTTTGAATGTTATTTGTCACAACGCCTTATAACAATCATGCAAATTTCACAAGTGCACATACTCCCTGATCTGCTCACATTATGGCCTAACTTGACAATGACCCTCCTCTTCCACCCTTATCTGAGGGATGAGTGGAGTGACCAGAGGAAATAATCTTACCTAATTTGGTGGTTGTCACGCTGTTCAGTAGCCCCATCCTGCATGCTGTTCATGGCTGACGTAGGCTGGACCAAGATGACACAATGCTGTGGTGTCGTGGAAGTGCCCCTGGTGCTGATGAATGAAGACACACGCAGTTAACATATACAGCTCCCTCAAATCTGTTGTTCAGGTACATTCAGCAATTCAGCATTAGATTCAGCAACATCAAAAGGTACTGTTGTCTGACCTACACGCAAAGCAGAAGTATAAGGACTTGCAAGCACAGAAACACACACACTTACTCAGAGCTGTGGCTCATTGCAATAAATGGATGGGCGAGGACTTGACTGGGGGTAATCCTCTTGCTGGCATCCATTTGAAGCATTTCCTTCAATAAATCAATGAACTCAGCCTCAGCAGTGTCCTCTTCAACCCCGTTCAGCTAAATTTGGAAACAATAAGCAAATTCCAACAGAAAATCAGACAAATCATCTTCCTGACTGATGAAAAAGGAGTCAGTGAAAGTCATGAATTCAGCCAATGCTATGTCTTCACTTTTCAGCAGCTGCCACCTACTTGACCACCTACCTGCTTCAGTGCATCCAGAGAACGGAATTTGTAGCTCCTGGTGTCTTTGGACCATGTGCCTGTTTCTCTGGTAAACTCCTTTCGAGTCTAAAAGAACATAAAGTCTATTTGAGATACCTCTTAATCACTTTAGTGTATTTACTGTTTTATACTCAATAATCTTAAACAGAGAAGAAAATGTTCAGGAGAAAATGATAGCCAAAGAGAGGGTGTTGTGGTACCATGAGCCGCCAGCTTTGGCCCGTTTTTTTGAAAAACTCCTTTGTTTTTAGCCCAGCGTTCAGAAGATGGTCTGCAGGCTGACCCAGGAGGCGGACGATGAATCGCATCTGGAAACAAAACATAGCATCATCTTTCTAGACTATCAAGACTCCATACGCTTTTGATGATTTGTCTGCTGTGATCATTATCTGCTGCTCTTTTATAATAGCTACTGTAGTCAGTAATGAACATCTAGACTCAGTCATCCTTTACACAGTGAACTGAGCCTGGCCTTTCAGGAAGAGTATGGATGCAGCAGTACTAGATGTATTAGGAATAGTGTCCAGCTATAGTAAGGTACTGACCACGTCATATTCACACAGCCCAGGGAAGAGGTGCATGCCAAAATACATGGTGGCCATCACACAGCCCAGGGACCACATGTCGATGGCCTCGAAAAACGGCAGACCCAGCATGATTTCTGGAGACCTGAGTGTGGAAGAACAGCAACACACAACATGAGAAACATTGTCCTGTTCTGAGGAAAAAGAATACAACACGGGACACGGCAGAAATCCCTCACAAACAAGAATGCACAGCATCACTACAAGGTTGTCACATCAGCTGAGAATTATGGAGCCCCGAATTCATCATTTGTCCTAACAAGTACGGACGGGAAACACACACTCTGCTACTTATTTACAGTAGAACTGAGAACTGAGCAAGCACACTCCAGTAGAGGAGTGAGCCATGTTTCTATAGACCTCACCTATAGAAACGGGGCTGAAGCTTCATGCCAGTCTTGGCTTCATATGCCTCAATGGCCAAGCCGAAGTCGATCAGCTTCACCTGGACGGGCTTTGTCAGACTATCCACCAGCATGATGTTGTCTAGTTTTAGATCTGTGTGGATCACTCCAATGCTCTTCAGGGCGTTGAGCGCTGTGGCCAGCTGCAAGTACAAAGTCAGTGATCAAATATAGAGCATGTGCCACAGCTGAACATTTGAATTTGGCTTTCTATCTGATAGTATCTGTACCTGTTGGATGATAGATCTTATTTCATTTAGAGGCAGAGGCTTAAATGCTCTGTGGTCCATGTAGTCATACAGGGAGATGTCCAACTCCTCGAACACCAGACTAGTGCCACCGCTCGTCTGGAAGGACTCATGAAACCTCACGAGGTTGCACTTGTCTGGGTCCAGAAGTCTGAGCATTTGTAGCATGGCCACCTGGGAACACATGACAAGTTTGACATGCTTTTGTTATCAAAAGAGAGTTCATGTGTTACATAGCAAACCTTTTAAATGGCTGAGGCGAAATCTGACCAGCTGAGCAAATGCAACACAATCTTTTGCAAGTGTAATCGAAATCAATAAATTAGCCCACCTCTCTTGTGACCACGCTGTCTTTCTTTCTGTTTTTTATGGTCTTTACAGCCACAATCTCGCCGGTGTTCTCTTTCAAACAGCGGTCCACTCTTCCAAAGCACCCCGCTCCCAGATACTCCAGCACCAAATATTTGCTGGACCTGCAGTAGCCGCTGGAGTCCAGGGTGGGAGGAGCGGCCAGGACGCGACCCGGAGATAAACTATCCGTCTCGTTTTCCATCAAAGTATACATTTTTGCACAAAACTGAGAGAGACAAGAGAGAACAGAGGTTGCTACTTTCAATCCCTACTACCTTCAATCCCTTTATTTAGACTATCATCCATTCATCATGTCATTTTACATTCAGATGAAATATTGTATTTGCCTATCACTGCCCTAAAAGCATCATTTAATATGATTGTAGGCATTAACTGTAAATCCCACTGGCCTATTGTGAGAATTTAACTAAATGAAACCAAACACTCAGTAGACTATGTAACACTCTAAATCGAGGTTGTATTAGTGTTAACATACTAACGTTACATTACATTTTCATTAGGTATTTGTGGAGCCAACACCATGTCTGTATTTTCCCAAATGATTTTGGACACTTGTAAACCTCATTATCTATCTATCTATCTATCTATCTACACAATAAAAGTTTTAAGTAGGCTAATAAGTTTAACTGCATGTTGGGGACTGATGTTAGCCAAGTAGAGCAACGTTTTGTGTTTTGTTCTGTGTTTTTTCTGGAGTAACGTGTTCCCAGCTCTACCACAGCGGCCCTAATTGCACAGGAAGAAACAACGCTGGCTTTAAGGAGGAGATTAGTTAACGCTTTTAGTTTTTTTCCTCCCTTTTGGATTATTTTCATTGCGTTTTTGAAGCATTTACAATGACTGGAATGATTTCAGTAGCATCTTGGCCGTCTGGAGTGTAGTTTAAGTTTAGGAAACACTTGTCTAAACGCCTATTAGGCTCATTTTCATTGTTTAGTAAGGCTACACCACTTATGCTAGCTGTATTTTCTGCAGTTAGTCTCCAAAATGACATTGGTCACTCCTAAAACTCTCTGTCTCTCTTTATCTAAAGACCTAGCTAGCTATCTGCCCACCTATCTACCTACCTACCAAGTTAAAGTAGGTTGTAGTAGCTGTATTCAACTAGCTGTATTCTCTCTCTGACCTCCGACTTGAGGAAAGTTTAGAAAAAACACAACAGCAGGCGGCGGAGTCAATGATTCTCCCTTTCTTCAAGTCGGAGGTTGGAGTTAAAATATACTTGTCTAGAAGATTGCTCAAGTCAAATTAATATCATGCCTGACTGAAAATGTGAACGTCGTATATTTCACCCCTGTTTCCACCTCTGGTTCTGAGTTACAGCATCACTGGACCTTAGATACTTTGCTACATTAAAGTAGAAACCTACCGACTTACCTTAATCAGTTGCAACAGTAGGCTAAACTGAGGAAAATCCACATCTTTGACACTATGCATTAGTTCCAGAACAGCTTTATGATGCAGTAATCTACAAATTCTCAGGTTTTGATTGTGCAATGAAAATTGGTTCCAACCAGGCTAAGACAGTATCCTCACACCAAAATCACATTTAGTCCAACAATAATGTAGTAAATCATGTACTATCAGATAAATTGAGCAGAAATAACTTTTCATTCTAATAGAATTGAGAAAAAATACACAAAGTGTGTGGGGTGGGGCAGGGCGTGAATACTTTTTCTTGCCATTATACTTGATGGATGGGATGATGGATGTGCTGCAATATATCAAACTCCTTAAAGGTCCCATATTTTACACATTTCAGTGTTTTATTGTATATTTTGAGGTCTAAAAACACTCTCAATCCAGTTTTATATGTTCATTTTCCAGCATCTTTCTGAGCCTTACCAAGAACATGCTGTGTCTTCAAGGCTCATTAATATTAACATCCCTCTGTTCTGATTGGCTATCTGTTTTGAGAGTGAACTACATAATTATCTTCAATGACTTCTTTCCTGCTGTCCAAGACCCCCAATGCCCCATATTTACAGTGCTACATAAACAGTATTGTCTAAAAGCCAATTTCAATGTATATTTAGGCATGAGTTGATGAACTCTCATGAGGTGGAATGGTGCTGCATGATCCCTCCTACATCATTTCAGATGCTGTTAGTATTTATGGAACAGCACATATAAGCTGCTTTGGTCATATGTGGGGGCCCAACATCATTTTATGACTTAATTGGCTTTGCCACCTTTTGTCAAAGAAGTGACAACACCAGTGAAGTTATGTAATATGATGTTGGGCCAACGTGTGGCCAAACCAGCCCGTATGAACTGTTACATAGAAACTACTAATAGAAACTATTAATTCTTCATACTGGACACACTGCTTGCCATGTCGCAGTCTAGAGTTGGGACTTGACTTTGACTTGACTTGTACTTTGATGACTTGAAAAGGTTTCTAAAGTCTTGACTTGAGATCTTGTGTTTGTGTAAATGACTTAGATTGAAAGTGATGAGATTTGTTCCAGCAGACGACTGAATTTAAATTCTGTTCTCTGAATTTGTATGGAATGATTGAATTTATTGAAGTTGAAACTGATTATAGAAATCAAACTCATGATGCTCTTACCAAGTTTTTATCCTATTAAAACCATATTGCATTGAAAAGTCCTAGATATTTAGTTTTCTTTAAGATATTAAATTGATACTGGACTCTTGCCCAGATAGCAAAATTATTCTGTCCCAAGTCTGGCTCACACACCCCACTTTCATCCGGCCCACTTGCCACATGGAATGATGGCACTTGGACTTGATTTGTTCTGACTTGACTTGACATTTAGACTTGAGACTTGACATTAGTGACATGGACTTGACTTGGACTTGACTTGGTGATCTAATGACAGACCAGCAGAATTATAGTAGCCTAATGGTCTTGAATTGGACTCGATTTGTTCTGGTCTTGGTCTTGACTTGGGTCGTGACCCCACTTGGACTTATATAGCTACTTTGAGTGGAAGTATGCAGTGTGTAAATATTTAGAATGACTACACAAGTAGTCAAAAAAAAACCCCACAAACAAATAAACAATCAAAGAAAACAAAGAATGTCACTCCTCAGCGGACAGACTCCCTGCCAAACGGTCTGGGAGTGGTCCAAGGCAGGACAAGGCACAAAACCTGCATTGGGCCAGTGCCCTCCTCTGGGCCTGGGCGTGGCTCAAAGCAAGATCTCTCCAAAACTAAAAACTTAAACTAAACTAACAAAAAGGAAAGAAAAAAAAAAAAAAAAAGAGGGAGGGGGTTTGGGTCCTTCCCTGACCCGCGCCACCTGTCTGGGCCTGGGGCTTCCGGTTGTGTTGCTGGAGGGCCGGGTGGGGGGCCTCTCGCTCGCCTTTCCGGTGCCCCGGTCTGGCCTCTCTCCTCATTGCTGTATAATTGTTATGTTAATTATTATAATGGTCATTATTATATTATATTATATTGTATTGTATATAATGATGATAGTGATAGTAATATTATATTATTATCATATTATTATATTATTGTTATTATAATGATATTGCTGTTACATCATATAGTTATTTTCACTATAACATCAACACTACCTCTTTTTCTCTCTCTCCGCCACACATGCCAACCTGTAATCTCCGCCCCCGGACTCTTATCATATCATCACATACATCATCATAACTGCTTTATGTTATTGTCTGTATGTCTGTCCATTATGTCTGTCTTGTTTATCTTCTATGTCACTCTTTTTTTTTTTGTAATGCTATTTCACCAATAAAAAAAAAAAATAAAAAAAAAGAATGACTACACAAGATACATTTTCCAAGGAATAACAAACAAGACCAAAAATGTCTTTTGTAGTTATTGTGAATGTTTTCTGTATTATTTTTTTCATAGGACCGGTCACCCTTGCTGGCCAAAGCTGGACATTTTGTTTGTTCTGTAACAGCCTTTAAGAGTTAGTGACTTGTCAGCACACAGAAGACTGCATTCAGAAAGTGAATCCACAGTATGGACACTTGTGCACTACCATGTGGAGTCAGAAGAGGGCAGTATGGCTATGAATATAAAAGCTAGAATATAATACAGGCGATGCCATCCAAGCCAATTAACAACTGGGCCATAACATCCGTCACAGGTGCCACCAGGTTACGGGATTAAGCCATATGAGTTAACACAGGCTCATATAAGGCCGATGTGATGAATGTGATGCGGTCAAGTGTCAAACAACACAACACACACACCATCTCATCCCCACTCTGCCACACACACTTCTTGTCCTCATTGTTGGCTTGCTGTTACTCCTCCACATATCTGCCATCAGACATGCTTATTAGTAACACAGTATCATCAGATGGGACAGTCCTGTGTGGGCTGAGGGGGGGGGGGGGTACTGCTGTGAGCAACACATTTGGTCATTTACAAGCAGTTGGCCTCCCATTGGCACCGCTACACCGAACATGTTGTAATACAGACACCAGAGCGTCTGCTGCTCTGTGTGCCTTGAAAACAACGAGGCTGCCATTCTAGTCACAACCTGAAACTGATGCAAGTGGTGCTGAGAATTAATGTGAGTTGATTCACGTGAGGCAGCTGTGAATTAGTGTGATCAGTCAGTATGCAGAAAGTGTGGAGGGCCAACAGTCTGCCAACTGTGATGATGTGTGTCCAGTGAAACTTGTAGTTCAGTGTTACAGTAGAAGTAGTTAGTGAGGAGATGTGACTGCTATTGTGTCTCTTGGTGGTTGAATTCAAATATTATTTCACATAAAAATGTGAGAATGGCTCCTGAGAATGGATTAGTCATTATTCATTATTAGTAATCATTATTTTACATAAGTGACAGAAGACAGGTGTGGAGGAGTAACTGCTGACTATAATCTCAGTGCTATCCATATCTGACTCACAACAAGACTGTTAGTGTGGTACAGCCTGTGCGTCAGGGATGGCTGGAGGGCATTTCCCAGACTGGAGTCGCCTTTCCGACACACAGTTGTTGACAGAAAGCAATTTTGCTGCTTGTGGGGCCATTGTTGCATTTTGTTGGAAAGGTGACTCAAGTGCTGGGAAACACATTTCAACCGTCCCCGACCTTTCTCCCCACCAGAACTGAAGCTTCAGTGAAGTACGGGCGCCACGCAGTATCACAGCAGGCACACTGTTAATCCTCCACACACTGAAATCTGATCCAGCGCTCATTAATTAACAATTCAGCACAGATTCTCATATGTTGTGCCAGTGAGTGAATACAAGACTGGGCTGTGGCTGCTGTGCCCCAGGTGAATCTGGACAGCACACAGCAACAGGCTCGACTCGCTGTTCGTCCTCCACTCTCGTCCGCCGTAATAAACCGCATATCAGTGTGACACCGCAACATCGTTGTTATTCAGCTCATCTGACACTAGCGCCATGTCAGAGATAAATTAATGACACAAACAATCCTTCATCCTGAAGTTGGCCTATCTGTCACTGATCAAGTCATTTCTTCCATGTGGCCGTGCACAATGCTACATGCTGAATAATGCAGGATTTTTATCACAGTGTGTCAGATACTGGAGCGCCTGAGTTAGAGCAGAGCACCTCACGTTCAAGGTTTAACTGACAATTTCATCTGAATTCATAGGCTTTAATGTTTTAGTGGTGTATTTGTGCTGTTTTCCATTGGATCAATATTGTGTGGTTGAGGTTTTACAATTCCCTTTACCACTGTTCTGTCAACTGAGTGAAAACAAATACATGAAGACATGCTATTACTTGTATGAAAACTAAATAATCTAAAGTCAATGAGACTACTGTTACCAAGGAGTTACATCATCATCATTCAGAATTAGAAGCTTTGTCATGATGCTTTTGGTTCACAGATTTATTACAGTGCTTCAGTATTACATCCATTCTAATGATGGGAAGTAGAACTCTTCAGTCAATACCAGGCATTACCAACAGCCAAAGCATCCTTTCTATTTCACAGTAAGACTTGAACCTGTTTCTTAACATTATGCAGGAGTTCCATTATTGGCTTATCTTGATGTTCAACTGTGAACCTGTCAGTCAGCTGGTAATTGGTTTGCCACTCTGCATGTCTCTTAAGATCACAGAAGGATAGTAGAACGTGTCGCTCTGAGACGGGAGGAAAACAGCTTCAGAATAGAGCCAACAACATTCTTTAGTTTTATTGAATTAACATGGCACTGCCTTTACCCAGTTAACAACATGTCAGTCTCTGTGGAAACAATGAGGGAAGAAACTGCTGGGTGACTTTGCATCTCCTCTAGAAATCAAAGAGAGTTTTGGTCAGTTGCTATGTGATGATAGTAATGTTTCCTGAACATATTGTTGGGAAAATAGCTTCTCCAGGCTGACTGCAATAGATTTTCATCTTCACAGGAGCTGCATCAGTCGCCACATCACCTGGTTGATGTCAGCATGAAATGAAAACTTTTAAAAGTTGTAGAAACTTTTAATAGTTTCAAGTGCCAAAATTCCTCAGTACTGTATCATCATCATAACAAGTAATTTAGTCCAGTATTGAGTCTTAAAATGTTTTATTATAATAAATAAAACAATCTGCCAGAGGGGTGAGATAATTAAACTTGTTTCCAATGCAAATCAAGTTGTTTTGAGAGTTCTCTGGAATCAAGTGTCATCTTGATCTGCCTTAATTCAAGATATTGGCACTTGTTTGAATAAATTCCCAAAACGGGCAAACAACATTCTTAATGACTGTTTTTGCAGTTCAAAATACCATTCTGTCAAAGTTGCAAGACTTATTCCAAAATGAGTTTAAGAATTACCTTGAAGATAACATGAAATTACCTCAAAGCAGGCTGGATACCTGATAATAATCCCCAGCTCTGGACACCTATAGTTTACCCTATAGGTGTCTGCCAGAGGGTATAGACCCATATGGAAGAGTCGGTATGACTTCCTCAGTCAATCACTCCTCACCCCTGACATTGCCTGGGTAGAGCTGTCATGCCCACATTGACTGATTTGGATCAGTGGTTCCTGAGAATTTGTCTTCACCGGAGAAGGTTGGGGAAACGGACCGTTCATCACCTTAATGGAAGAGTATTGATTGTGGTGCACAAGCACGATACCCGTCTGCAATAGTAATGGACTTTCCTGAGAAATCACAGATGAAAAGGTGTCTGGGGATATCCGGGAAGAGGAAGCCACCTCTGCACTGATTGTTTGTGCCGTGATCTGTGTGTGTGCGTGTGTGTGTGTGTGTGTGTGTGTGCTCGTTTCTGTCCATTAATGTGCACTGATACAGATACAAACGCACACGCACAATATGAATCTGCTATTTCTGTGTATCATTTTGTGGAGCAGTCTCCCGCTTCTGACTTCATGTGCATGCGCTCTGAAAATAATATCTATAGAGAACAGGCACTTGCGTCACAGATCAGTGTAATCCCTTTATTCTGTGATCTCAAGTGGTGAAATAACAGACAGCTGTCAGGGTGTGAAGGCCAGAGCAGGGGATGATAGACAACAGCCTCGTCCCCATGTGTGTGTGTGTGTGTGTTGTGGAGGTATAGCGGGGGCCTAATAACATAAGACTCTCTTAGCCTCCATTCGGCAGCATCTGACAATCCCCCCAGCGATTAGTGGAACAAATGTCTGCCTGTCACATTATGGCTGTTGTTTTGCTGGCCATTTGTGAACGCTTCCATGTGCCTCGTGTTTTCATTGGGAAATCATCTCATTACACGGTTGTGTGTGTTTGCATGTGTGCTTTAAATGGCCGCTATCTCCTCAGCATCTGTCTCTTAGAACGTCTTCATATTTTATTCTTCCATGCCAATCTGACAGTGATCCAAACCTATATCACAAACAAAGATGTGATTCGCTCACCTGGGTGTTTTGTGTTTTTGCTCACATTTATATGGAAATTGTGTTCATTTATATTGTTCCATAAAATATGGAAATGGGAATGACTGCCCTGATGGCAATTTCGTTTTGTCTCTCTGTCTCTCCATCTGTCTCTCTGTCTGTGACTCATGTCGTCAAAGTTTATCCTTGCGTGCCGTTCTGAAAATATTTCAAACCCGTCAACTTCAGAAACAAAGGAATGATTCAGTTTTTTTTCACATTCATAAGGACTTTGAGTTCCTACTCTGTCTCTGAAATCGGCTGTTCATAATTTACCCTCGCATGCCATTCCGAAGCGTTCATCCACATATTGTGTAAATGGGAACTTATAGCAAGAATGCCGATGTGCTGAAATCATTTCTTATTTCATGATGGGGGGGGTTTTTCCACTTGAAGCTCCTGGACAAATATGAATCTGTAAGTAGCAACAAAGGAACAACATTGTTAGACGGAGTTTGATGTTAGAGGTGGAAAATCCTCTGTAGCTACTGGAGCTGCATCCACCGCTGTGTTGTTCCTGTGATAAAGAGGTGTTTTCATTTACAAGGCAAGTTGAATAAGAACACATTCCTAATTACAGCAACTCCCTAGGGGAGTGGCTGCAAACGGATGGAGGGTTTTACACACACACACACACGCACACACACACCTGGGAGCTGCCTAGTCGTACCTCAGTCTGCCACTGTTGGCCACTGAGCAGCTCTACTGGAACAGTTGAGAGCAGAGTGCCTAGTTCAAAGGCACTTAAACACTAGTTATTGAATGGGTTAAGAGCACAGAATTCCCAGCAGACCCAGGGACTCAAACTGGCAACCTTGACGTCACAAGCCCAACTCCCTACACCTCTCAGACTACAGCAACGCCCGTCGCTTAATAAGGTGGTTAGCGGTTTTATAGCTGAAAAATACAACTTGTCTCCAAACTTTATAGACCAATTTATGTGCAAATAAAGCGTGGATGGGACTTCGCATGCATACAAATAGCTCGTGTGACGTCATTTCACATTTGTTGTGTGTGTGTGTGTGTGTGTGCGTGTGTGTGTGTGTGAAAGAGAGAGAGCCTTAAGGGAGGGTAAGAAAAGCTGGATAAGAGGAGAGATGTTGTGGTGAGCCCTCTGCTCCTACAGACATTTGAGTGTTAATTATACTGATGTGGGTCGACATGGGCCCGTGCTGGCCCAGAGGGGGTAGGAGGAGATCATTAAAAACCAGCTCCAACACACAGCCGCGCGCTCAGAATCACAACCGCACGCAATTAGACACCGACTAATGTACCTGCGCATGCATAAGAACCTTTCACACATACGCATATGAGGGCGCGCGCACGCACCCACACACACACAGCGTTTGGATAATTAAGTGATGCGTAATGTGGGTCAGCTCGGTTTTAAGTCCTGTACACCCCAGCGTGAGATCAACTCATCAACATCGCGGCCGTGTACACGCGCTTACGCACGCGCGCGCACACGCACGCGCGCGTCGCTGCCAAGTTGAGCCCCAGCCCAGCACAGAGGATCACCATAAACCCCCCCAAATCTATTGAATCTATTCAACAAACATACGCATTTAATCCCGGCATTATGCTACAAACACTCGTTTATCGGCGCCAGTCTCAACAGCTGGGGCCCCAAAATGTTGCAACTGCTGGAAAAACGGCATGTAACCTTGGTTCAAATTCATGGGCTCCACTCGGTCCCCGCAACCAATTCTGAACTGTAGCTGCCCGCTATGCGAGTGAGCGATGGGTTTTGCAGGATATTGAAGGGCCGCGGTTCAGCTTGAATTCACTCGCCCTTGGCCAAACAGAAATTGCACTTTCTCAAGTCAGTCGGGTTGAAGTCCTCCTGTCCGCTTTCCGCACTTTATTCCGTCTGCCGCAAATAGTGACGAGCGTGACATTGTCATCAAAAAGCGTGGAGGATAAAAAATCTCTCTCTTATAATAAGCAAGCCAGCAGATTTTGCAGTTTAGTGACTTGGAATGCCGCTGTCCGTGGTGCTGAAATCACCCACTGGGGTTCTGCTCTCGTGCAAATATGTTGTTTCAGGAAAAGAATAAAAAAAAATGTATAATGATGTTTGTCCTGGCTCAACATAAAGATCGCGTTGTTGTTGTTGACATGGGGTGATGCAGAAATCCCACTTAAAGTTATCTTTGCCTGGCAGCAATGAGTCCAGCCAATTTCCAAGCATGTTTTGAAAGTGAATGAACAAGAATAAGGGGTACTCTCTCTCTCTCTCTCTCTCTCTCTCTCTCTCTCTCTCTCTCTCTCTCTCTCTCTCTCTCTCTCTCTCTCTCTCTCTCTCAGACTCTCTCACACACACAGAGAGAGAGAGAGAAAGAGAGAGAGGGAGAGAGAGGGAGGGAGGCAATTCAAGCAGGGATAATTAAAGGAGTGGGGCAGCATCGGAGGTCCTCAACATCCGACGTTGAGGAAAAAAGAGAAGAAAAGAAAAAGGGAAAAGAGAGAGAGAGGGAGAGACAAAAGCCGCATAACAATATCAGCGGAGGGAGATAAGAGTCTAAATCGACCATCATCAGCGCTGACGTCCAGCGTTGGCAGATGCGAGCAGTTTTCCTCTGGCTCTCAGCATCCACTTATACAATGGACGAGCTCTGCCTGTGGACACTAAAACGCTGCCCAGCCAGGAGAGAGTGAGCAGGGAGAAGAGAGGAGAGGAGAGGAGAGGAGAGGAGAGGAGAGGAGAGGAGAGGAGAGGAGAGGGGGAAGCAATGCTTTGGCTCATTGCTCTGCAGTGATTTGAAGTGGGATTCAGCCGCCTAACCAAGTGAGGATACTGCTGCCAAGATCAAGTGTACGCAGGGAAACGGTAGGTCGCAGTTGTGTTGGGGGGGGGGGGGGGGTACTGTGTGCGCTTGGGATAGTGGGGGTTTTCTTGTCAACGACCCCCTAATAGATATACATTGGGGCCACGGACCCCCCCATTTGATCAGATTTAGTCCCAGAGACCCCCATAAAGGAAGATGGTTTGTTGTTGCTGATTTGGTATTGAATTGTATAACTGTCTGCTCTGTACTTGGGGGGATAATAGTGCTGAGAGTGAACCCTAAGACGCCTCCACTAATTGTGACCATTTCACGCGAATTAAGTTAGAGCGAAATTAAACTGTTCCCCGTTTTGCTGGAGGACCCCAGGAACCCCCGTCGGGTACCACCGGAGGTCCCCGGACCCCACCTTGAGAACCGCTGCTGTAGGCTATATCTTCAACAGCACATGCCCTGCAAACATCATTATTTCATGTGGATAGTTGAATTGAGAATTCCTCGATGATTTTTTTTTTTAATAGAAATGCTATGCGAGCTCATTTCCACGCTGATGTTTTATTATGATAATGTTGCTTCACTGCTTGTAAATTAGTCATTCAAAAAATGATTAAGTTACAAATGAGTGTAACAAATATGGTCACTAGATATATATATATATATATATATATATATATATATTTATATACATTTCAGAAGAATATGATATACATATCACAGCAGAACTATAAACTATATGTAATATCCTATAGAAATATTGCAGTGATACAATAGAATATTTTAAAAAAATATCATAAAGTACCATAAGGTCACTACAAACTTTAAGTCTATATATAGGAATATTATAATGATACCAGATGGGAAAAACATCATATAGCATGATAAAGTCACTATAAACTCACTACTGAGTACCACATACACACTATTGGCCCATATCTATGGATATTATAGTGACAGCATAAGAGATGGGAAGAAATACCTTATAGTATGATAAGGTCACTGTAGACTCACTATTGAGAGTGATTTTTCATCCTGAGTTTTAAGCAAAGTGTCACTGGTCCGCCTCCTCCTTCCCTAATGACAGAGTTTTATTGCTCGTCCCTTCAGTTCATTGCTATTCCGCACATGAAGCGGCGTGGACCCAAACAGCGGGCCCAAGATAGGACCTCGTTTGTTTAACTCCGAGGTCGGGGTATCTGTCTTGTACGGACGGATGCATGGGGGCAAGTTCACATCTTACACCCGCAGAGATCTTTAATTTTTCATTGGCTACTGTCTGCCAGACAGTGATGACTGGAATCTCTCTTGGCTGTAATTTTATAACACCCCCCATTCTAGCCCGTCTTGAGAATGATATAGACAGCTGACAGAGACCATCTGGATCAACTGATGAGGAAAACGATGTTTTAAAAATGATGATTTTCAGGGTTTAATTAATGTCTGTGTTATAAATCAATATATAAGACTGTGCAATACTGGAAACCTTCATATGATTAAAATGTGCTGAAGCAGAATTTGGCATCCAGGGAATAGTGCATGTATGTTTTCCATCACTTGCAGTCAGCAGATGCTGTCACTTCCACTTATGTAGCAACAAAGAAATAATTCATGAGGATACAACTACTCTACTGTTACTGCAGCCACTATTACATACCTATTACTACTAACATGCTGTGTGATAATAAGCAGTCATTATCAGGGGCGTGGGTTTAATTTCAACTTTGGACACACACACACACACATGCACACACACTGTTACTGCTGCTTACAATACCTGCACTTTCAACTGATCTGCCATAAAAGCATTTACAATTCAAAATCACCGCTCCCAAAACATCAGAATAAACACAATAATGCGAAAGCTTGTACAACTGAGTAAAACATACATTTATTCATGCGAATGCTTTTATCAGAAAGTGGAAAAAATATTAAAATGGGAGGGATTGATCTGCTTCCCAATAGAGGGGGATGTGACTTCCTTACCTCCCCCCTCCCACCCCGTCTGATCTCATTCTATTTGAACCATGTACTGGGCATCCACACACTCATCAAGTGTGAGTGTGTGGAGTCCACTAGTGAAATAGGAGTAGTAGAAATATATATAGCAAACTGCCGTTTCTACTCATTTTACCTTGGCTTCGTAATCCATGGGCTCATAAATTGTACAGCCTGTCAGATGAAGCTACTGTGAATGAAATTGCTGTGATCGATCTCGTCAACCGGCCCTGACAAGATGCTTTGGGATGGATAGGGGATTGTATGTGTATATGTGTGTGTGTGCTTGTGTGTGTGTGTGTGAGAGTGAGAGAGAGACTAGAGAGTATTGGCATTTGAAAGGAGGATGATTCAAGAAATCATGGCAACCAAGATGAAACAGACTATTCGCTGTTGGTGAGGTTGAGACAGAAATTCACTCGCTCTTGAAATATGAAAAGCTCCAAAACATTGACAGTTATATTTCAAAAAGTTGGTCTGCCGCCACAATTTAGAGCTGGAAAGCAACTAACAAGACTGCCTCCCAGTGTGTTGATGAATGCTACAACCTGAGTGGCCAAGACGCACACACACACACACACACACACACACATACACACACACACAGGCAATGGTTACTTTGATGTCTCACGCAGCCCTAATGGCTTTCAAATGATTTACACAATTTTCAACAACAATTTTCTATTACATATTTTTTATTTAAAAACAATTAGATGTTCATCTCCGAAATCAGTATGATTCGAATACACAAACTGTTGCATGTTTTGAAATTGTCCATTTTTGATTTTCTACACAGCATCAGCAGTGTTGTTTCTGTTACATCCTGTTAATACAGTAAATTAATTGAGAGAAAGAGAGAGAGAGAGAGAGAGAGAGAGAGAGAGAGAGAGAGAGAGAGAGAGAGATGTGAGGCTTAAAGTGCAGGTTTGAAATGATTATGTAATGTTATGATAGCCCTTCCTGGACAGCGAACACATAAAAGAAGATATGTCTATGAAAAAGATATAGATATATAATTACATTATATATAATATATACATTATATTATCATACAGTTGCTGTCAGTTGCCTCACATCTATCTTCCAGAAATACATCAAACATTTGGTAGAACTAGAAGTGGCTATAATCTGCTTTTGTGTATCTTGTGCTTTTCCTGATGTTTGTTCTATATCATTAGTTAGGCTCATTCTCTGTAAAGTCCTTTGAGACATGCATATGATGCAAGCTTGAACTTGAAGTGGCGAATTGCAATGCAAAAAACAACTTGTTGATAAATCCATGCGACTTCTGAACTGAACAGAAAACATATACTCAATTTTCCAAAAAATTCCTCTTGTGGGCGGACAGTGCAGCAACAGTGCAGCTGCTCACTGTGCATAGAGCACAAAGTGGGGCTTGTACAATGGCCACAGCCAATGAGCATCACACTGCACCAGACACAATGCTATTTTCTCGGTGTATTGGCGCCTCAAAGCGGCGTCTCTCTGTAACCTTTGAGCTCTTCTGTTGGTCTGTTTACTATAATAACAGCAGCCTCTCCAGACCCGCCGCAGCGGGGGATCCATCTGAACTCTTTAAAGGCAAAGAGTTCTCCAGTTTGTCTAAGGAGGGCTAGACAGAGCGAGGGTTTTAGACTAAATGCTCCGCTGGGAAAAGTGGCAGGAGTGCTTGGAGGCTGCTGCTGCCGCTGCTGCTGCTGCTGCTGCTGCTGCTGCTCAGAGACTGATTCTGCCTGAGGTAGCCTACGACAGCGAGCTGGATACACACACACACACACACATGCATGCATGGGTACACACATATGCACGCACACACACCAGCATGAGGCACTCATTCACATGCTTTCTCTTTAACGCAGACGCTCACACATGCAATCCCCAAAACTCTCCCCCGCATGTACTTTCATGGTGAAAATCAATGGCTGTGAGGCCCAACTGGACAGAGCAGTAGTGGAAAAATAAGGAAATCAATGCAGGCTTATTAACTGAGCAGAGCTTCCTTTACCGCTGACACCAAAATATGTGTGTGTGTGTGTGTGTGTGTGTGTGTGTGTGTGTGTGAGAGAGAGGACTGCATGTGTGTATGTGCCTGTCTGTGCCTGACTGTGTCCGTGTCCCTGGATGTTGGTGGTTAGTGCTTGTATACAAGTAGTTTGTAGGCGTGCTCTGCATGTATATAAGTGCGTGTGTGGGCGTGTGCGTGTGTGGGCGTGTGCGTGTGTGTGTGTGTGTGTGTGTGTGTGTGTGTGCATGGTTGAGACTATCGCTCAAAGTCATTGTGTTACGCTTGGGTTAGTGCCACAGTGTTCTCCCAGTGCCTTGGCCTCACTCTATTTGTGGACAAAGGGATGCACTGAGACAAATGATTTAGCACCTGTCAGTCAGGGCAGAAGGACGAGAGATGAGAAAAGAAAGAGGTCAGAGATGGTGGAAGGGAAAATGATGGAGCCTGAGCGAGTGTGTGTGTGTGCGTGTGTGTGTGTGTGTTGAGGGGGGGTAGAGGAGGAAGGAAGAGAGCACGAGCAAGGATAGAGGAGGGCGAGAGAAAGTTAAAGCCAGAGAGAGAGAGAGAGAGAGAGAGAGAGAGAGAGTGAGAGAGACAGAATTTACGGTTTACCTCTAGGTCATCACATAGCTCATGTTCCTGTGAGCAATTTTCCCCAGGAAATGACAGCTCCTATTTCTGCGGGGCTGTTTGCCTAACGCCGGCTCACAGGAAAACCTTGCCTGGCCTTCGGGCCTCGCAAAAAAGAAAAACCTGCAGACCTTCTCTCATCGTAAGAGTTACCATAACAACGGATGAGGCCGACCTGCGCCCGTGGCAGCGCGGGGATGTGAACTTTGCTTCTGCCTCCAGCACTCTGGCTCTCCGCTGCACTTCTGACACATCAGCACCTAGCCTCCTCCAAAAATCATAACACTGTGCGAGTTTGCGGCGCCGCGGTGTCGGCCGTGGCTGTGATTGTTCAGCAGAGGATGATTTGTTTGGGGTGTGAAAACAAACTGCAATGTCAACAGCGAAGAGACAATTGTAATTTTCAGAAAACGCTCAAATAAACAAACTCTCGCCGTCGCTGTTCCAGCGCCGCTCCGCAGTCCAATTCAAAGCGGTGTTTGCAGAGGCGCGGCGTATGGGCGCGTGTTGTAAGGTGCTCCTTGCTGTGCTGCTGGTATTGAATATTGTATAGGCTCTCTCTCTCTCTCTGTGTGATGTGCAGTTTATTAGATTTCTTTTGGTGTTTGTTTACTGGCATCTGCCCCGTTGTGTCTCCTCAACTAACTACTGCCCTTAAAACTTCTGCTTTAGGGGTAACGCTCAGACGTATGCACACACCATTAAGCTCTCATGATCCTACTTAAACATTTTCACACAGTCAGGTTAATAGTGATATATTACTGACCTCATTTTTAATACTGAACGAAGCCCCCTCCCCCCCCCAACCCCCCTATGAAAAACGTCTACACTGCCGAGAGCGGCTTAGCTAACAAGCATCTGATTGTGCAGATTATGCATGTTCCACAGAGGATTACAGAGACTGAAATGAACAAGTTGGCCTCTCACCACCGAAATCCCACATCAGCATGACAAAAGAAAGAGAGTCACACACAGTGAGGGCAAAGCCAAATCTGAAACAGTGGATCAAATACTGTAGGACAAGTTGCAGTCAGCTGCATATTCGAAGAAAAGCCCTCATCCTAAATGTCACTTTGTTTTTGTCAGCCTCTGGATTCCCATCATGTGGACTCCCGTGCCTGATAACCCCACAGGTTATCTTCTTCTCTATATCTCGACAACCTTGTCCTAAGATTTAATGCAGGGCACGGCTGCTTCTAAGGTCTTTTAAAGACGGAGTCACATTTAAATGAGACGGAGAAATGCATAGGCTATTTTCTCTACCTGGCAGGGTGTCATTTGGATTGATGTTTGGCTCATATTCTAACAACACATTTCAGACTGTGCACTCTTGTACTGTGTGTATTCTTAGCCTAGGGCAGGCAAAAGTATCTTCCTCTCTGATTCACTTGACACTTTTAATAATAATAATAATAATAACTTTATTTGTATAGCACTTTTCTAAAAACAATGTTTACAAAGTGCTTTACATACAATAAAACCCAAAAGCAGTGATGTGAAACTACCACAATGAATGATAGAAAAATGAAAATAAATTAAAAATATATATATATAATAGAAAATAGGAATAAAAGGTAATATATGAGGTAAACAGGTACAACTAAAAACACACAAACAAACAGAGATACAATTAAAAACAGATCGAACTTTACATAAAAGTGTGTGCCGAAAAAGAATTATAAAAAATAGGACTAAAGGTAATTCACTAACAAAGACCACGCCACTATGAGATGTATTTAGATGGTTTACTGAGGGAAAGAGGGGTCGAGAATGGAGGGATGAAACAAGGGTCGAGGGTGGAGGGATGAATCAGGGGTCGAGATGAAGGGATGAATCGAGGGGGTTGAATGAGTTGGTCGATGGTTAGCTCGAGGAACCAGGGAATTGAGACTCAGGGTGGGGGCACTGTTTCGCTGATGGGGAGTCTTCTTGGCTCCATCATTTCCCCCTGTGGTTCCTGTACTGAGAGAGAAGAACAAGGGGTTGGGGGGGGAGGGATGAGAGAACTGAGACATACGAGAGAGAGAAAAGTTCATGGTTAGGCGCGTTTAAATAGGGTGGAGCAGGAAATTTAATGTGTGCTTGAGGCGGGTTAGGGTTAGGGTTAGGGTTAGGGTTAGGTTAGGGTTACCCTAACAACCCTAACCTTGTTAGGGTAACCCTAACGCTAACTTTAGTTATAATAATAATAACTTCATTACAAGAGATAAACAGGTACAACTAAAAAAAACAGAGATACAATTAAAAACAGATGGAACTTTAAATAAAAGTGTGTGCCAAAACACAAGAAAGCAATAAAATGGAGATACAGGTACAAGTGGGCTACACTACCGTTCAAGAGTCCGGAACCACCAAGAAATCTCCATGCCCCCGAAAGAGACCGATACCCCAGTCCACCAGGGCAGCACCAAACGGATCAGAAATACAGCCGAGACACCGACAATGCCACAAACCTCTTCAAAGCAATCCAAAGCTATTTAAAAGTCATCTCACTGTGTGAAGTAACAAAAGCTCAATGACAGGCCATGGCCTAATTCAAAATTCAATTTTTGTGCTTTCTCCTCCCCACAATAGAAATACATAATTTCTCTCCACGGTTGTTTGGAGAGCTCTAGTGCATTGGAGAGAAAATGGCATTCTTTTGTCAATGTGTGTCTCTCCCTGTTTCCTGAGAGGAGAAGATTGAACGCCTTATATAGGTCACATTGTATTAATCTAGCCGGCTATCCTCATAAATGCACTCTAAATTAAACATGTAATATTAAAATCCCGTTCATTGCTCATTTGCTCAATAATGTAGAGTCAGTAGACTGAGAATGACTTCTCATTTCTACTGAAATAACAATCCTGGTGGTTTTGCACTTGGGCATTAAATTATTGGGATTGGTCTGGATACTAACACTCTACAAATGAGACGTTCTATATCAGTCTGATAGAATGTCAGAGTGATGATTCAAGCATCCAGCAAACTGAACACTTATCAGTCACGCTTTATTTTAGGCAAAGGACCCTTTCATTAATCAGCCATAATGAGATCTGTACGTATTCTAATAATTAATAATCCAGACGTTCTCAGAATCACTCAGAGATACATGTAATATTGTCAATTATCTGTATGGATGATTCTGTGACAAGTCATGCAGACTTGTTGGGGTTTGGGGACACGGCTGGGTTGCAAATTAATGTTTTATAACAATGAGTATCTTTAGATCGGATCAATAAGATGTCTGCCTCTCTCCTGGATGGAGATTCTCTAAAACAAAGCAGGAGGCTGACATTCAATAAAGCACAATATATCCATCTATCGCCATTGAAGCAGAATGATGGGTTCCGTGTGACATTTCAACATTGTCATACATCTACCACCCTGCCATATCTTCATGTAATCTGTTGGCGTCAAACCATTGTGAACGCCGCCGGACTAGATAGCATTGGACAGCAGTCTGAGCCCCATTTTGATGTCCACAGTCGGACAGAACAGTAAATACCTCCCGGGCTGTATAGAAATAATAAGGTGCATGGATGAATGGCTCTGTGATGGGGTTATATCAAAGGAAGAGATTTCTGTTAGGTGCAGCGAGCAGCCAGTGTTGACGTTTTTTGATCAGATGATTAGAGCCAGTTGTTACTTTAGCTCTCAAGGTTTGCTTTGAGGAGGGAAATGAGGGTGCTGAGATTACAGGTCAAAACAGAGCCTCGTTCCCCTCGCTGCACATGTGCGTACGTGTGTGTGTGTGTGTGTGTGTGTGTGTGTGTGTGTGTGTTTGTGTGAGAGAGAGGAAGAAAGAGAGTGAGAGTGTTTGTGCATGCATTAAAAAGACAAGAGAGAGGTCCTTGAGGCAACCTGCACATCTTTTATCACATCTTTAATTAATTGAAGCCCATAATAGAAGCTGCTGCAATTCCACTGAATAGACACAGTTGAATGGAAAACAGGTGGGGATGAGGAGATACTCTTATGTTCCCTCGCTACAAGGTTTTTTTGTTTTTTTATCATTTCTCCCTAGCCATTTCGCCATCATCTGCATACACAACATATCTGCAGTTACTGTCAATCTCTGCTTGGAGTATGAAAGACATTACTGTGGGGGGAAAAAAGCATCTCACAAAGGTTTGCTGTTGCACACAAGGGTGTGAAGAACAGACGCTCACTTTGATCTTTGTACTCACCTTCCATTCTCCTCCTCCTCCACCTCCTCTTCTCAGGTTTTGCTCGTCTCTTGAGGCCTGTGTGGCGAGAGTGCCATGGTCTCCTCGTGGTTCTCCGGACTCGCTGTGGCCCTCCTGGCCCTCCTCCCCCTACCTGCGCTGGGATGCCCGTCTGGCTGCCGCTGCTACAGCCTCACGGTGGAGTGCGGCTCCCTGGGGGTCAAAGAAATCCCGCAGGGCGTCCCCTCTGCCACTCAGGTCAGTTGGAGAATTGACTGCTTCCGTACGATAAGTCAAGGCACCACCGGTGTATCGGCGACTGTATCGGCACGTGTCAGTCATTTTGTATCACTTGACTTCCTCTCACCGAGCAGATCCATTCTTATTAACCGAAATGATTGTGGTTAATCAACTCGCCGTGACCCTCTTTGATGTAAGCCTGAGGGAAGGGCTGTGATATTTGCCGTGTAATCATTCATCCTTCCTGGGAAAGTGGCTCTCGCACACCCACTGATCATCTGTTCAGAAGACGTTAAACATTAGACCATCTTTTTCTCCAGGGGTCAGGCCCCCAACGTTACTGCGGCTCATGAATATTAATGAAAATCATGTCCCGCATAAATTGTTCCATTAACCTCAATCACCAGCTCTATCCCGTCAATCACTCTCCACCTCGTGGCTCGTGTTTTCGACTTTGAAAGCATCACCAGAGAAAGCATATTACCAATCAAGCCGACGATCATGCATTATGGATCAAACACAAAAACCACTGAGCGCAGCTTCAATCACTCAAACCTTGCTTGCCATTCAGCAACGTTTTTTGTTCCTGACAAGATCTCTGATTTATGCGGCATTTGGCAAGACAATTGAACCACAGAAAAACTGCACAACCCACATACATTGTCACAGAGTCATTATTATCACGCTCCTAAAATGTGTTTGTATTGCTTACATTTACATATGTCATTTACATATGTCATTTGGTGAATGCTTTCATCCAAAGCTCCACACAGTCGCACCATAAGTGCAGATATTTTTAAGGCTGGCCTCAGTGTTAAAGGATAAGTTTGCCGGTTGTGGGTAGAAAATGGGTAGAAAATTGTCTCAACACTGCCATAGGTACCATATATACCATATATAATTTGTCTCTTAGGTAGCAGAGAATATTAACTCCCGAGTCAGTTGTCGGTTGAAACCGAGCTCCGTCACTAGGCCTCTTACTGCTAACAATGAGTCCAAATGGGGTTTGTCAAAATATCTCAGTGGATAGTCTTCTCCCACACTCTACCCGGCTGCCATGTGCAATTGTTTACAGTCTGACCCGACTGTCCACAAAACTAGATCATGCCGCCATGCACGTACTTTCACCCCACAACAGTGTGCTGCAGCAGAGAAAAATAGTTTCCTGATTAGTCAAAGGAATTGTGTCATGTTTACTCTCAACTCCCCTATGGAGCCTACAAATGGCTTTTTTGGAGATATTTTGACAAACCCCATTTGGATTCATTGTTAGCATTTTAACCAATAGCTGATTCGGGAGCCAGTATTCTCTGTGGGTCCAAGTACTACAGGTATGTAAGAGACAAATTATATACAGGTCCAAAATTGCCGAACTTATCCTTTAATCTAACCTCTTCCTATGGCAGTGTTGAGACAATTTTCTACCCATTGAGCACAACACTCCTACAAACTTTCTTGTATAAAACCGAACACCTATGCAAACAATAAAAATCCCCTCATTTGAGTTTCTAATGCAGTCTATTTGCTATCTGTATGCTCATTTCATTCTCCCTCTGCCCCCCCAAGACTATCTTCCTCCAAGACAATGCTGTAGTCCAGATCCGTCTCCAGGACCTGTCTCGTCTGGGCCACCTCCATTACCTTTACCTCCAGAACAACAGCATCTCGGCCCTGGAGCCCGGGGCCTTCCTCAGCCAGGGGGAGCTGCTAGAGCTGGCCCTCAATGGCAACCTCATCCACCTGGTCACCCCAGACATGTTTCGGGGTCTGGAGCACCTCCGGATCCTCTACCTGGCCGGCAACCAGATCACCCGAGTCCAGGACTACACCTTCAGGGGACTCCAGGTTGGTGGGGGTTAGGGTGGTTATAGGGATGGATGGATGAATAGATGGTAATGGTGATGATGATACATTTTGTTGAAATCACATCTGGAATTGGTAAACACTAAATTTGGTTTCTTTTTCCAAAAGCAATAATTAGATTCATCATTTTTGGTGTATTGAGAAAACCTCAGCTTCCCTGCTATTCCTACTTATGCATTAATTATCCAATTACTCACACTTTGGGCTGTCTGCCTTTTTCATATGCTAAGTTGGTTTCATGAGGATTAGTCATATTTGCTCAAAATTGCCTTGTAGAATTTTTGTTTGGATGATATAGAGTGACACCTACAGATGTGGCTCTAATTCATGACAAGGTGTCTGCCTAATCCCTACCGCACAGTACTACAGTACAGTCTGAGTCAGCTGGAACCGATTCCACCTCTCTTTCCTTTTGACATTTTTTCTTCCTTCGCCTCTCCCTTGCGCTTCACTTATTTTTCCTCCTCTACTTTCTTCTGTCTGCAGCGTCTCCAGGAACTCCACCTGCAGGAGAACAGCATAGAGCTGCTAGCGGAGCAGGCTCTGTCGGGCTTGTCGTCTCTGGCCCTGCTGGACCTCAGCAGGAACCACCTCCGCACCCTGGGAGCCTCATCCCTCAAACCCCTCGTCAGCCTGCAGGTGCTCCGAGTCACAGGTAGGCGGACTAGTAGGAGGGATTTTCCACCTGGAGCAGAGATCCTATAAATGTGTTTAGTTATATAAGCTCTTTGGTGAATGATTTTATTCAAAGTGCCTTACGGTACTGAAAACGCTTCCATTTTTAGCGTGGGCGGGCCCAGTGAACAACAGACCCCTAACCCCTCGCAGTGTTAGTGCCATGTTCTTCCCAGTGAGCATGACAGGACCACATTTCTATGGAGATGACATGTAATGACAAGATGAAAAGGCGCTGTCAGGACATTAGCCACAAACACAGAAATTCTAACAGTATAGGTCAAACTGATACGGTCATGTCAAGTCTGATCAAGTTTAATTGTATAGCAATTAATCAGAGTTACAGGCTCAAAGGGCTTCACATGCCCACGTTTTAACATAATAAATAAAAAATGACACCACCAAAACTTAGACCCTCAGTGAGAACGAGGAAGAACTCCCACGAAAACCTCATTAGGACAAAAACATGGAAGAATAAAGAGTGGGCAAACGAAGATTAAATATTGACAGCAAAGTGGAACATAAACAAAATACACAGAATAAAACAAAAGAGAATATGAACGCTGCTGCACAGTCATGTGTACATCCATTTTTTTTCTTGCCTACACTCAGTTCTGTTTACCTCCTGTTCCCCTGGTTCCCTTGTTTGGCCTCATTATCCCTCACTCATCTTTCTTATCACTCCTGCCCTCCAGAGAACCCATGGCGCTGTGATTGTGCTCTGGGCTGGCTCAGAACCTGGATCAGCGAGGAGGGCCAACGTCTGCTGAGCTCTGCCGAACAGCGCCGGCTGATGTGCTCCGAGCCACCTCGCCTCTCCCACCTCAGCCTGGTGGAGGTGGCTGCCAACAGTCTGGTTTGCATCCCCCCTGTGGTGCAGCTGGAGCCCAGCCACCTGACTGTACGCCTGGGGGAGAGCCTCCGCGTCTCCTGCCAAGCCTCGGGCTACCCTCAACCTCAGGTAACCTGGAGGAAGGCTTCCCACGGTAAGGCCCAGTTATCACCCCGAGGCCTGGTCCAGGAGCTGGGCCCCAATGGGGAGCTGTTCAGGCCCGGGGCCGGAGGAGTGGTGACAGCCCAGCCCAGTGGCGGAGGAAGCAAGGGAGGAGGTGTTGGAGGAATTCGCGGACTTGTGCGCGGGACCGAGGAGGGTGGCGAGCGGGACAGCTTTGACCCGGACACGGGCAGCGGCATGCTGTTCCTCAGCAACGTGACAGTAGCGCACGCCGGGCGTTACGAGTGTGAGGCCTGGAACCCCGGCGGTGTGGCCAGGGTGACCTTTCACCTGGCCGTCAACATGTCCTCTTCCTCATCCTCATCCCAGTTCTGGCCTCGTTTGAACTCGCACTCCCTTTCGCCCTCCTCGTCAAACGCCTTCTACCACCCGGAAGTCCTGGATGTGAGCCAGGAGCCCCTGTATGAGCAAGAGAGCATGGACTTCAACGCTCTGGGCCCCGCCACGCAGACCGCCATCGCCGTGGGTATCTCCTTGCTGGCACTCACTGCTCTTCTTCTCCTGATCATGATCTACACCCGCCACCAGCAGCGGCGGAAAGAAGAGGGCGGCTCCTACTGCACCAGCAAGGAAGAGAGCATCCTCTACGTGAACGACTACTCCGACGGACCCACCACCTTCGCCCAGCTGGAGGAGTACCGCGACGACCACGGCCACGAGATGTACGTACTCAACCGCGCCAAGCCTGTCCTGGGGTCCACTTCCAGCAGGTGTCCCATGATGAGCGGGTACGGCCAGCAGAAGGGCATGAAGGAGGCTCTCCTGGACCACGAAATGGTGCAGACACTGACCAGGTCGGGGGGGATGGGGCTTCGCAGGAACCCAGCAGAGGGAGGAGAGGGACCCCTAACAACAGACCCCGAGGAACTCTTCATCAATCAGAGTCTCCTGTTCGGGACACAGGTTGCCTATGAGATCCACTGCTAAGGGGCCTTGATTTTATTCCGACAATTCTAAAACATTAAGTTGATGGACTTGATTAAAGACGCTATGAATTAAACATACAAGAAGAGGAAATCACCTTGGAGCATTGATTAGAAGCATTCATTTGTGGTGTTGTCTTCGATGGCAAAAGAGGGGAGAGCTGTTAAATGCAGTCGATGTGGGACAGAGGGTCATTAGGAAAAAAATTGGACCACAACGATCTTCCCGGAGGCCTCCATCTGATTGATTGTTTGATATTAAAATGGGACAAAGGGATTGAACACTGATCAATAAAGGGAAAAAAACAAATGAACCATACCGTATCTTTCTATCTAAAACCAGATTTCCTTTGAAAATAAATATATGTGGCTAACCTTGTCAGAAATGGTTGGTTTGACTGGATCCTCAAAAAAACAAAAGGCCAAAATTACAGCACATGCAGGCAAATAACTGAATATGGAGATTGTGATTCATGTTTTGTACTTTGTTTTTTTTTTAGGTTTTGTGTTTTGTCTGTGTATTGTGCAATTATAATGAAACTTGATTTTCACTGTGAAGTGCAGTTGGTTTTGTTTTTGTGGAACATGTTCCAAATCCCATTAGAATTTGCCCTAAACCAATCTCCTTATACTGAAACGGCATTGTTATTACCCATATGTGAGTGGGTGTGGGTGGGTGGATTTGTTTGAAGGAGTTCATTTTGAATGCAGCAGCAAGTTCGGTTTTTTTTAAGCATTTCAACCATTCCGATGTATTCCTTGATGTTAATATGCTATGTTTTTCTCCCACTTGTTTGTTGCAACACTAGAACAATGAATATACATTTCCATGTCTGACTAAATCTAATGTTTGGTGGAATGAATTCCTGTAACAGTCTGTAACAACCATTCTGATGTCATGTCAGTGTCACACATTTTGTCTTCGGTTTCTAAATAATAAAATGTATTTTAAATGAAGTGATGCTTCTGTGTTTGCGAGGTCCACGGGTCAGGATATGACACTTTAACTGATTATGCAGTTGTATAATCAGTTGTTATGCTGATTATACAACTGTATCAGGACTCTCAAAGTCCTCTTTTTCTGCCCTCCATCCTGTAAGATAGCGAGGTGTTTTCTGAAGAGAGATTGTGGCTTTCAGTCAGTGTGAAGAGATCAGTCTGTAAGATTTCCATGGCTCATATATTCTTTATTCTCCTCCTCTACTTCCCAGCACTGAAAAATAAGGCATACTTTCAGAGATAGCTGCTGACTGAGATAAAAGAATGTATTTGGAAATGTGTTTTTGAGTAATAATCTGTGCATCATAGCAGGAATGAGACCCTCATTGATTCTAATTCTAAAAGAAAAAGTCAATATTCTTCTAAAATTACAGCTATTTCACTTTGTATGGCCATACCCCATCACCCACTGTTTTAACTGCCTTACTTATTTCTTGGGAAATCAATAAGAAACACAGCTGAAAGACATTTTCCCCACCATTTCAAAAAAAATTATGTTATCCAAGTTGTTGCCTTTTGTAGGAACAAATGTGGCATCACTGCAACGCCAAATATGTAAAATGGAATAAAAACACAACAAACCTAAATCACAGTTTGAATGCCTTTGAAAAATGCATCTTTGACCATCTGTTTTTATGGTGACAAGTAATACAGAGTAGTATGTAACAATAAATAAGGATTAATATCAACATCCATACAAATATAGCCACACATGATTAGTGTAATTAGAGGAAGTAACATATTACAACTGCTATGTTTCCATGTTATTTCTTTATATGAGCATACATACTACATAATTCATTAGCTTTATAATTACCAGTGGCTACCAGAGAGCTAATGAATACATAAACTGTGACATAATAATAAATTAAAGTCAGTTAACGATGTCGTTCTTGATTCATTGATAAGTGTTTAATCACTTATCAGCATATTACTTATTAATGACTTAGAGGTAGTGAGTAGCTAACTCATATATCAATTAGTGGTTAATCAATGATTAATTAACTATGTAATTAAACATTAACTAGCGAACCGCAGTGTAATGTGTTACGGATGCATTTGCCAATACACAGAATGTGATGTTGCAATCCTTCGTACCACAATCCAGGGTGAGCATTCATACAGAAGCCCAATGGAAATATTGATTTTAGCAATACAGAAATTTTAAATCTTTTTTGCTATTCAGAATGATGATCATGAATTGTTACAGAGGGATGTAGTAAGGTCACCACCAGCACATCACCACTCCTCTGATGAATACCCAGTATTGGCTAAAAGCAGCAGTGAAGATACCATCACTCAGCATCTCTCATACAAAGAAAGGAGGAAAACTCTCCTTCCCGACCGCCGTTTGATGCAAAAGGATTTTCCTTTTTGCCATTATTGTGACACATCTCTCAAGCTATGTTAGTACAGGCCCAACAAAGCACTCAGTGGTTGTCATGGGTACATTGGACTTGGTACATCGGAGCAGTACAAGTAAGCAGGCTGATGTCACTATCCTTGGCAGAGTGCAAGTCTCGCTTTCCCCTGTCTCCCTCATGACCCATGTTGTAGCTCTCTATTAAGCACACTGACTACATGCCGGGTATACTAAGCTGTTGTTTCATGCTTATACTGTGTGCACCGTCTCTAGTCAATTCAAAAGAATTTAAATAATCCCCACTAGCATACCTGGCAGGCATGTACTGTAGATAAGAGACCTCCATAATTGATTTAACAGCTGGAAAAATCATGCAAATATAGTGACAGTAATGTGAAAACCAAGGTTTTAAAGTACAGATGCTGCTAAAAGGACGCCGATAACAAATGCAGTACATGTTTTATCCTCTGGAAAGTGTATAGGCACATTGTCATGCAACTTAGGTGATTGTGTAAAGAACATCTGTGGATTTATTCGACTGTTTTGGATGCGGAGAGAAATCACGGTTATTTACGGACAAAGATTTAAGATTTAAGAAGGCCATTTTGGAGCTTACTCCACTGCTTTAAACATCTGTCTATTTTTTGATGTTCAGTTTATATGAATATTGCGGAGCCTAACCGTGCCACGGAGTATAAAATCAACTTTCTGGGTATTAAAAAGAAACATTAAAGGGCCTTTTATCAACATTACATTTTCAATTATATTCACTTTAGAGAGAAACAAGCAAGGAGACGAACAAGACCTACAGTAACAAGCACAAATGCAGCCATACTGTATAATTATGATACACATTTGCAAAATGCACTAACAGGCAGACACCAATCTTTATTACTCAGATGCGGTTCTGCTCAGATTTCTGTATCCTCTTTTACCCTGAAGGTTGCCTTTGATCCCATCAACTAAGAGGTGGAGTTTGGATGCAGGAGAGAAGAGTGAAGACTCATGGTTCTCATACTGATGCTGTTCTCTCTCCCCCCCACCCCCCCTTTCTTTCCCTATCTTTTTCTTTTTTTTTCTGTTCTCATCTCTCTCCAAACTTGGTTCAGAACAGGAGAATGAATTTTTGTATGAGGTCAAATATGAGATATATCTTGGAATGAATGATTTATGCAATCCTTCTACCTGGCCTTCACAATGGCTTTTTTTTCCCAGAAGGAAAGTTTGTATGAAATTCTTGATAATATTCTTTGCCACTGACTTTGTTACAGCGTATAGGTGCTTCAAAGTGGCGTAGTCCTTGCATATTTTTTTTCCCAAGGTGCTGCTGAGGATAATGGGGAACGATGCTGAAATCGTTTTCCGCGCTGTGAGGTCATTAACTTTAATCTTTTCATATTTAAGAGTTACATAAATATATTATATGCATCAGACCAGGGATTTGAAGGATGGACTGCCTGTGTATACCTGCAAAGAAAAGAGTACCGACTATAGGATAATTGCAGCAATCAACTTCCTCATGTCTTGATTTGAGTTATGAGATGAACATATGTTTTTAAAGGTACTTCTGATTGCAATTTTTGCATTTTTGTTGAACTGTAGAGTTTTGTGCCCAGGATCAGACTGTGGAAAATCAATTCAGGTTGAAACAATATTTTTTTCCAACCAACGTAAGTCAGTAAAAAAAGACAACATATATATAGAGGGCTTGGAGCCAAAGGGGCATAAGTGCGTTATAGTAGATTTTACAGGAGAGCCAAAACAAATTTTGATCAAACTTGGATCAGCTGCCGTTACCACATACTAAGCACAATATTTTAACTTTTTGTGTTATCAGATTGCGCATTACTATAAAAACAATACTGCTACAGTTTAAGTTGAATTATATTTGTTAACTTTTTTAAAAATGGCAAAAGAGTGAAATACGCCTTTTTGGCACAAACATTGTACCAATAGAGCCATGCAGAATATGGGCATATGTAAGTAAACAATTGTAACACACATTCATTTTAATATAAATCTAGCAATTACAATTCAATCAACACTGAAATATAAAACAAGATGCTCAGCAACTTTCACCAAGGCCTTTAAAATTGTAGGCTACATGGAACATATCAAATTGATTGATCCATTTTTTCTAACCCTAACCCGTATAATACATTTTTGTATGTGTCCCAGGACACATCACTTATTGATGTGTCCTGGGACACATTCAAAGACCTGTAAAACTCCTCATAACACTGAGGGATAACTTCAGCTACCAGCAGTCTTACTATCAGAGCTCATCTTGACCAGTTCACACTCCTAACATTATAAAATAACATTTTGAATCTATAGGCCTAAGTATTTCATGGGAATATTAACATATTTACATTCATCTAATATTGACCTAGAATATGAATTCGGATATGAATAGGATACTAAAAATGATGTGATCATGCTGCCATGCTAGCATTACTTATGTCAGCATGCATTTTGAGTTGACCTAAGTGCTGTTAGAATCCTCTACCCACAATGCTTGTTCAGTGTCAAAAGTGGGGTTTTGCTTGGTGTCAAAAGGGCGTAAGTGCAGTTACGCCCTTTTGGCAGCAAACAAAACCCTACTTTTACTGTTACGGCTTTCAGTTTTTGTTTAATTAAAACTTATGGGTCATGATTTCAGTTGTGTCCTTTTGGCACTGAAAAGATCTCACTGAGACCTTTCAATTGATATATAATACTCATATTCGCCCAAAATCGCACTTACGCACACTAACACACTTACACTTCGCACTTTGGCTCCAAGCCCTCGATATATAAGAAATCAGAGTTTTAGCTCTTGATACCTACGGGGCTAAATCACTGAACATAGCAGAGTCCTGCAGAGAGGGAAAAAAAGTCAATGAATCATGCTGAATTTGAGTATCTCGGTTAATATCTACAGAGCTGTTTCATCTTCTTCTGCTCTGCCTCGTCTTCTGATGGACCACAACACATCATTATCATCACCGTAATTGGTCGCCTGTGGAAAAGAACACTTTGTACTCCATTCAACAACATCTATTCATGAACATCCAGAGACAGAACACGTGCGTTCATAACAGTTACAATTACGTTTTTACATCCTGTTCGGTTTCTTTACAGCCCGCCGTAAACTGAGCCGGAGTTTCATGGCTATTTATATTACACAGATTAAGGATTTGTATTCCAAGTTCCCACTTCCAGATCACTATGCAAACCACCAACTGCAGCAATGGCAGAAGTCCAGACGCCACCAGGAGTCTGATGAGTCTTATTGCTAAAAAATGTTTAAACTAACAATAAAACCAATTAGATGGAAAATGAATCACGGTTTTGTTTATTTCATTCTGTTGCATTTAGAGCAGGCATTAAAAATGACTTTTACCACTCATTCGTCTTTGAAATAGTTGTAACTCTTGGTGGTAGAACTGAAGAGTCAAGGTGGCTGAAATTAGTTTGTCTATTTCCAGCTCTCTTTTCCAGTATTGTTTTGAATAGAGGGTGTGTATTAAGCATATGTCATACCTGTGGTTTTCTTTGTGACATTGATGTAAACAATGCAGCAGTGCCAGCCTGTGTCCTTCATCCTCAGCCGTCACAGTGAACGGTTCCTTCCCATCATCCCCCAGCAGGTCGAACGCTTTCTGGAATGTCATTGTGAAATGAACGGCTGCACAGGATCACAGACCTTGGCAGCCGTTCTTAAGGCTGTAACTGTAGTGGCATTGAACACCGAACAGTGCCGCATTGGGTCGAATGTTGACCATCAGCACAACTGGACACAAACATGATCCATATGTTTAGAGGTTAGTTGCATAAGCCCAAAGAGTGGTGGCATTTTCTCAACCCACAGAAGACTATGTAATCCTTCAATTGAAGCGAAAACATGAAAATCTCAAATTCAACCAATGCAATTGCTAAGCAAACTTTAGAGATCTGGGGTATAATATAAAAACAATCAAACTTCTGAACTGGTTTGCTCTGGACCCAAAATTCAAACCAGGGATGAATGATGCCAGATTGCAACAATGGTTGACTTGTGCACACTTATTGAAGATGGAGAACTTAAGAGTTTTGAAGAATTGAAGAAGGAATTTGGACTTGAAAACAAAGATTTATTTAGGTATTTACAAGTCAGGGATTACTACGAAAAGTTAGAAACTGGGCAATCTTAGGAGGGTAATACTGTGATTGATGTATTAAGTAAAGCACATGAACAGATAAATCTCAAGAATTATTTAGAAACTGTATCAGGGGTTACAGAATATCACCAAAATTCAAGTTACGGGGTTTTCAACAGTGATATTCTTTTGTATATAGATAGAAACCTGACCAGAGATCTTATGTAAAAAATATCTCTGGGATTAGATCTTTGAATTGGGAATGATTCACTGCTACAATGCAAAGCGAAGCATATAACACACACACACACACACACACACACACGCACACAATACCACATAATTCACTGCATTACACATACAGTACATAATGTTTTTAAGTGTGCTATATAGCTTTCTGCTACAGCACATTTCACTCCGAGTGAAACAAGACCATAAAAAGAACAGTATTGTGCCAGAAAAATATTTGGCCCCTGCAGAGTAGGTGCTTTACTCGAAGCAAGTGGACATTGGAAACGTTACACAACGTTACCTTCATTGAGTAGAACATAAAAGTAATTGGCATCATCAGGCTCTGAATTACCAATCCCACACTCACATCCCGCTGTGTAGTCGGAGCTGGACAAGATGGAGCTGTTGCGCCGGTACATTGTGCCGTGCCAATGGTATTTACTACAGAAGCATGAAATAGATATTGATCCAGCTATGTACGCTTCTATTTTGCTCGGCATTCTTCACCTTAGCAGTAGCTGAAGATACATATTCCATGGCCTAAGGTTATTATTCCTGCGTTTTACCAGACTCCATCGCTTTACAGTTTCTGTGATTACACGACCCTCGGTTGGCTGGTTTCTATGTATCATCAACTGATGAGTGAGAGCAAGTATTCTTAGCACGGTTGAAGAGTAAGAGCAAATGTAATTTCCTGTTGAACTGCCTGAGAACACTGGAACACATTTATTGTATCTAAAAAAATATGAACCACAGTGATTAAAGAAAATGTTTAAATGAGTAAATGTTTGATCAAAATGTACATTTTTGATTCAATAATGAATCATTCAAACAATCAAATTTAATTGCCCATATTATATGATATAACATTTTAAAGCTCTGGATTCAAAGATCAATAATCATAATCATAACCAATAATAATAATCTAAAACATCAAATTATCCCCCATAATGTGTCTGTTTTTCCATGTTGGGTCACATATATTGTATGTGTGCAACACTATGCTCATCTACACAATAGTTTGCCTGCATTTCCAGAAAAGGAAGTAACAAAGTATAATTATCTTTTTAATAAGGGATCAAATAATTTATTTAATTTATTTCACAACTCTATTTAAAGACTTATTACTCGTGAGTTTGACTGCATTGCATGTAGCTTCTAGGTGCAGCATCCTTGAGCTGTGCACTATCTCTACGTTCTTTCTGGAGCAGAAATGTTTTTATATGCAAATAGCCAATATGAGGGATTCATATATAATTGATAGCGCTCTGAAATCCAATATTATCAGTGGAGGCCATTGCCAGAACTTCACATCAAACTTGTCAGCTTGTCAGCCTGTTCAAACAACCACTGGGCTTTTGTTTTGCACTGCACTGCGAGCAGGCTGGGAGAGAAGAACTGTAATCTTCCAATCTTTCTAAAGTTCAATCAGCGTTTTTCAGATAATTGATTTATGTAATTCGAAAGGACGCCGTGCAGTCATACACGTAGCTATTAACTGAACCTGCATTGTGCTGCTGCTGTTTGCCTCTCTCTTCTTGTGGACCGCAGAGTTAAAATGTTCAACTTTTGAAAGCTGTTCACCAGTTATTTCTTTGTCTTCCTCCACCATAGGACATTGCAGGAGGCAGTAGCAAGCTGCGCGAACGAGCTTTTAAAAATTGATGTTTTATTGATAGAAGCGCTGCTCGGAGGATTGGGCGTCTGCCAAAAATGAGAAATGGACCCTAACGTTTCAGAAACAATCTTAAGTCATGTTGTACGAGGCATGTATATTCGCAGGGAAACGTTAAGCTGCCAAATTATGGCGTTAAGGTTGATGTGACATTTCAGTATTGCAGTCGTGTTTTTGCGGGAAGCAGTGGTGTAGTCAAAGGCGGCGGCGAGAGCAGCAGCTGCCTGGGGTGCCGAGAGGCCGTGGGTGGCAGAGAAAGTTCAGAATTGACTTGTTTAACCTTGGCTTTTAGCTTCACCTCAGCTATGATAATTTTATGACATTCTTCATTGAGAAAATAGGAAACATTCGATCTCAGATTTCCAGTGATGCACTTGGACACACTGCATCTCGACCCAGTTGGACCAGACTGCAGGAGCTCTACAAACTGGTTTTGACATCTAAATCTTCTACCTTCCTTTTAGACCCAATCCCCATTGTTGAAAGAGCTGCTCCCCTGCCCATATAGCCCCATCTGTACTTAATGTTGTAAATAGCTCTCTTTCCTCTGGCATTGTTCCCGACTCATTCAAAAAGCAGCAGTCGTTTCATCGCTATTAAAGCGACCCAACCTCGACCCTCTAAATCTGACAATTGACAGACCAGCTGCCAATCTTCCGTTCCTCTCAAAAGCACCAAAAATAGCCGCAGGGCAGGCAGCTCGCTCATTTTCTCAATTCAAACAGTGTGACCTCCTCCACTCCGGCTTCAGAACGCAGCACAGCGCTCAGACAGCTCTAATCAAACTAGCATTAACCTGCTAATAGCCACGGGTCAATTTATTAGCACTCAGTCTCATTGATGTAAGTGCAGAATTTGATACAGTTGATCATGGCATCCTCCTGAGCCGCTTAGAAAATCAAATTGGTTTTGCTTATGCATTCCCTCACCAGCAGATTTATTATCCTATATGTGTTAACACATCTATTGCGGCGTTCCCCAGGGTTCAATTCTAGGCCCTTCGTTACTTTTACTGTTTGTGGATTTGGTTAACAAAAATACTGAACCTCGGAGCGAGCAGCATCAGACCAACATGTGCTAAGAAAAAGGAAAAAGCCATTTTCACTTGGATTTGTTGAACTTTATCATTCATTTTTATTCAAATCAAATTCACAGTCCACAGCTCCTGTCCTTAATTAGTGCCAGGATCGCTGTTTGTATCTGTAAAAATAAAGCATGGCTCACAATATTGTGATGCAATGAAACATACTGTCGAACCATTTGATTATACTAGACCTAATCTATCAAGACAGCCTAAATCCTTAACTGTTAGCCATCTATTCATGAGGCTCCACCCCAGCATCCTGAAACAGAAATTGTATTGTTTTCATTTCATCTTGCTCGTAAAGCATATTGAAGGTGAACATTTTCTTTTTGTTTGGAACTGGGGTTATTTTATTGATACTGAATACCACCCTGTGTTGACAGTTTATTGTCCTATATGTAGCATTACAAGTCTGTCTGAGAGAAGGTCATCTTTGTTTGCTCTTAGCGATGACAGAACTGCATATGAAATCTTCTCCAGGATCAAATGGCAAAGATTGTAGATGGAGTCATAGCTGGAGCATGAACAAATCCCCATTGTTCCATCCCTCCAAGTGTCTTATTATGAGTGAATGTATTGTACTGCAGTTGTAGTCAGTTGAGTTGATTTTTTTTTCAGTACATGCTCATTTTGATGAGAGTCCTGTTGACAGGTGCCACAAAATTACACAGTACATTAGATTATTCATCATTTTTATGAATTGCTATTAACCCTGCGATTAAACTTTCATGTACCTATTTTGCTGAGGATTTATTGCAACAAATTTACTAAAAGTGAATTCATTTCATCTTAAAAACTCTTTCAAATATTGGAACTGTCTTTTTCTTGAAACCCCATGCTGCTGCAGCTCCTCAGCCTCCAGGTTATGGTCGACACCATTAGAAGCAGCGTTCTGAAGGCCACCGGCAGGATTTGCATGGCCATGTCGCCATGGCTTGAAAGGGGAAATCATCAAAAGGACATTGCATATCAAAAACTTCATTTTGGCAACCACAGCTTTTATTCAAATTAGGCTCACTGTTCTCACGTTCACATGCAGAAGCACAAATTAAATTACCTCTCTGTTTCTCTGGGCTTGATTTATTTTGTTTTTGTCTGATAAAATCCTCGTTACGCTTGACGCATAAGGATCTAGAACACTAAAAGTATTTCACGCAGGTTTGATGGTAAGCCTTAGCTCAGGATATATCTGTAACAGTGATGCACACAGGGGAATTCAGGTCTGCAGCACCACACCGGGACCGGCCTGTGCCTCCTTATGATCCCTCAGCAGGAGAGAGGCATTCTGGGATGACATGGTGGATCTTATGGTTGAAGGCTGGAGGAGCCCAGACCTCAGCACCATTTCGTCTCACTAGTTTTTTTATCTGTTACTGTAGAAACACTGAACATGAAATGAAAATGAAATGTTGCCTCTTTCTCCACTCAGCTCATGGTGAACCTGTGATAAACCAGCTGGACCAAGACACAAATGAAAATGATGACTATTGATATTCAGTTGGCAAACTGAGTAATTATTTCTTGTAATTCGACAAGTTCTTACAAACATTTTAGCTGAATAAAAGATAATTACACTTGTTGACAGTAGGTTATCAGCTTCCACAGCACACATATCAGTATCCCATGGTTTCAGATTGTTCCTAGTCACAATGAAGACTAAGGTATTTTTTGTCATCAAGAGGAGACATCCCATAATAACCGTGGACAAGCAAGGTGAAGTGTATTGACGGAGACCCTTGGCGCCAGTGTTTGGCCTTCATGCTCTTTGTCACAGACGCATGGAGTGGTGGCTGATCCTTCAACTCCATGTTTTCCACTGCCGCCTCATTAGCTGAAGCAGCTGTACACAAGGTGAGTACAAAGGTATCGATTGTTAGTGTCCTCAAATGGCAAAGGACTCAAGGGAAAAGTTCTATACTCTCACAAAATTGCATTTTCTAATGTTTGTTGATGCGTGCACATATTGGAATATTCTTGCGTTGAATAAAAAGAACACAAATGCATAAATGTGGAGATGCAGGAAAATGATCAAATAGCTACTTCAGCAAATGGAGCTCTATGACTGGCAAAAGACACACACACACACACACACACACACACACACACGCACACCAGCAATACATAACTGAAAAAAGAACACATTTCATAAAGGGTTGACCTCCACCTAGTGGCAGAATTAACTGCGCTTGAAATGCCAGTTAAGATTAATGACAGTCTGCAACAAACAGACAATGCTGAGAATAGAATAGAATAGATAGGATAGAATAGAATAGAATAGAATAGAATAGAATAGAATAGAATCACACCCATCACTGTTCTAATATTGGCTTGAAATTTAAGTTTGGCTGATTCATGGGTGAACTGACTCACTGTTCCATGCTTACACAGAAGGTTGGGCTGACTCATTATTTCCATTCAGTTTGCCATTCTAACACATTGTGTCAGGTTCAGTATGAGAATTAACATTTCAAGCATGAAATGTATAGAGCTATTTGACATTTGTCTTTGAGCAAAATTCTGAACTCATTCAAATGTTTCCTTCCTTCCTTTCTTTCTTTGTATACAAGCATGTTTGTTTGTTCATTTACTCACTGATGCTGTTCTGCAATTTTGCCATCACAAAGAATAGATTCATGCATATGTAAATGTATTAAGAATCCAATCCATTATCTCATTAAAAAACAAATATTGCAGTCTAGTTCCACTAAAACTTCTATTACTTTTTATTCCTGCACATTAGGTTTCTATGCAACAGTTACAAGCAACAAACAAGTCTTGAGCTGACGAAAACACAGCCATTCACAAGATCTGCGATTATATGGAGTATTCATATTTTAAGTATATTGCTGCATAGGGAAAATAGCAATCGTAAAGCCTCTTCTTTAAAGGTCTTTATTCGTGGAACAGTATGTGATACAAAGAAGACTGGAAAGAAAGTATGTGTTATGTACAATAAGGACACACGATTACAGAGAATAATGATGCAACAGTGCAAATATGAAACACGTGATATTGTGTTATTTTGAGCCACCCAACAGCTATTTGATGGGGACTGAGGTCAGAACATCTGCACATTCTGGGAATCCCTGTTGAGGAAAATGACGGCGCCGTTCTGCAGGTCGCCCACTTCCCCCGGATACTCCTGTACCACAAAGAAAAATCAGTACTGTAATTACTGGAAAATATCCTTTATTATGGTTAAATTATGTGTGATAGATAGTGACAGATATTGTAATGGTGGCTTACCCCAAGCCTTGCTTTCAGTTCCTCTGCTTGCCTATGTTCCTTCTCTAGAAGTAGAGAGTCAATCTCTTTAAGCCTCCAATAATACAGCAAGTAATCTTGAAGATATTTGATGGATTTATGGCATTTAATAAACACAGAGTATATTAGTGGCATGATACTACCCATATTAAACATTTTAGTTAAATTGCGCAGGAATGAGAAGTGGCCTTACTGTGCTGCTTCCACATCTTTCTTGCTAATATAGCCATGCCCACCAGGAGCATGAGAGATACACACACCACCACAGACTCAAAAATGTGCCTGAAACACAGAACACAGCAGTTATGGGCTGATCAGGGATAGTCCAGCTTCAAGAGCTGGTTTGGGTTATACTGTTATGTATCTGTATTTGGATAATAACATGGTCAAATGCTGATAGAGAGATGTTGCTTGACATGGTGGCATGATCACCCCTCTCTACTTGACTCGACTGAACTGAACTAAAGTGAACTGCACCTTGATGGTCAAGACAGATATCCATCATGATGAACAATGTGAACGGTATCGTATCAAACATGGAACAGCTTAGGGAAATTCAAAAGGAAAATAAGTGTTTAATCATTCGAGTAAATTTGTGCTTGAAGCTGTGGAAGAGGTGCTGCTTGAGGACGATTCAACTCAAAATGGGTTGCCATGAAGTGCACATGATATAACTTTCTACGATTTACATGTGCAACTTCAAGATATGCAGGTAGCCATCTCTCTGATACGGCCATCTCTACTGTTCAACAGCAGACATGGCAGCACAGTGATGTAAAAAAAAAAAAGTGCTTCACTGTTACCTGTGAGTGTCCCAGGACTCCTTCATAATGTGTTTGGGTGGAGACAGGTATGCAACAGACTGACTTGGTGTAGGTGGGGATGTCACAGACACCGCTGCTGAAGGTAAGAACAAGAGATCTCAGAATGTATTTGGTCACTGGTACACTATTCTAACTGCAAGAGTGTTTCTAGTGGTAGCTACCCTTAGATCTTGTCACAACCCCATATTAATCTTTAAAGCTGCACTGGGCTACTTCTCACTTTGGCGGCTCCTAGTGGCAGCAAGAGAGAACTGGTTGAATTTTTGCAAGTTTGAAGGACTTCATTACCCAGAAATCATGTATCACAATGTCAGCAATCCCCACTTAGTGGTTTAGGCTGATAAGACGGTTGTATTTTTACATAAAAATCTTCCCTAGTGCAGCTTTAACAATGAAGCAAACGGGCAAGTTCGACCATTCGACTAAGCAAAAGTGTCTAGCATTCCCATCGAAACTCAACAATTTGACTTCTTTCAATTTTCCGAGCTGCTCTGCGACCTACTGGTTGAGGCTGGAGGTGTGACCATCACGTGCACGGCCATCTGCTGCTGTCCTGCGGCGCACCAGTACCAGCCTGCGTCTCTCATCTGCAGTTTCTTTAAGGTTACAGTAAAAGCCCCAGTTCTGTCATCGCTGATGGCCACTGAAGTGTCGTCGTAGCTCCCTTCAGAGCCCGTCAGCAGACAGGAGCTCCAGTCTCCACTCCGACACCACTTCTTCTCACTTTCTCTGTTGGCAGGGAGTCACAGGGGGATTAGTGAATACCGCTTATTAAATCCTTCAAGGTTTTGATTTGAACTGAAGGACCGAAGGGCCCGTACGAATTGCAAAGTTTCTCGGCTTTAGCGACGTTTGATCGATGTTGTTTTAGAACGGACAATTCCAAATGATCTGAATGCGATACACTGGGAAAATATTTTTAAAAGTCTTGATGTAAGTAAGCATATGATTGGCAGCAAAATCTAATACCTGTATCTCTCACTGTAGAGGCACTCAACAGTGACACTGCTCCCTTCCTCTCCACTCACTCTGCTGTTCACCACTGTCATACCTGCAGGAATCAACCAGCACATCTACTAGCAGCTCGCATTTGCATTCTAAGCACAAACTGAATGAAAATGATTTGTCTTTGAGGGTCTTTGCTTTGTCACTTCAAAATAAAAGCACCTGTGATCATGTGTATGGACCAAAGACATCAATTGTCTCTAGTCTCTAGTCGCTCACCGTGAATGACATTGATGTAAGTGGAGGCGGCGTCATCAGCGCTCCACATGCCGCCCACCTCCACGCCACACCAGTACCAGCCGGTGTCCCCTTCCTTCAGGTCCGTCATGGTCACCGTGAACACCAGCTGGACCGGGTCGTCATAGATGCTCACCTTCTCCTTGGCCAGATCGGCCGAAAGGGGGGTGTCTGTTCGAGCTAAGCTGGTGCAGAAATCCCTCATTCTCCCTTGACACCAGTACTTTACATAGCTGGCGTACTGAGGCTCATAATGACACGGGACCGTGACGGATCGGCCCTCCAGGACGGCGTGCTCTTCCACGGTGGTTACCCTACATAGAGAGGCTGAAGAGTCGGAGATAGAGAGAGGGGGGATGATTGAGTGTCGAACACTGGCTTGAACTTCAACTTTTAACAGTCTTGCTGCAGTCGTTCTTGAGAGCAGAACAATTCCTCACAGTGGACGTTTCTTATCTATGATTAAAAAAAAGAAGAAGAAAGTGGCCTTGAGCAGTACTCGTACCACACTTCTGGTTTCGGTTTCCTTCAAAAAATATATATATATATTTTGCTACTTTCGCTTCCCTCTCCATACTTCTCATTCCAAAATTGGATTATGCCTCCGTAATACCGATTCTGGGGGGAAATATAAAAGGCTTGTGAAAATACACATCAAACATATCCTTGCCAAGGGGCAAGACAAAGTAAGGAAGCTTGGGAGAGAAAAAACAACAACAACAACAACTAGAAAGCCTCCTCCATTTCCCGCAGAAAATGGGCACATCTCAGTGAACTTTAACACCCTTTCTAGTGCATCGCAGGCAAATGGCCAACATCGAAAAAGAACAGAATACAAAAGACAATATTGTGTAAGGCAGCAGAATAATGAAAACCAGACGGCTTTAGCTGCCTTACCTCCATAACTGGCCAAAGCGTTAGCCTACAAATTCTGTGATGTCTTACAATATAACAACGCTATTTGCCAACGGTAGAACAGTTGTGTAATGGGGTTTTAGTGCGGAGATGCACAAAAATCCCCACAAATCATAAGAACTCTGGTCTTTTTCATCAGCTATCTGCAGAGGAATCGGCCGTAAAGAGCCCATTACACAACTTTCATAAGTTTATGACCTTAGTAGTAATAGATATTACCTGGGATCCATGCTAACAGGCCGAGGGTGAGTATGAGGAGTTGTGGCATGTTTGCCTGTCAGAGTTTGAGGTTATACAAGTGAATCCGCAGTCCTGACTAAATACAGACCCCCGTTTCCGCAATCCCAACTTCCCCATGGTCACATGACCACATGTGGAATCCAGATGTTCCTAAATGTGTTAACCATCTAGGTGCCAGCTAGTTTTTAATGGTGAGGGATACTTTTAACAAACAGTTGACAAACTGTACTAATCATTGTTATTATGGGAAAATTAGGATATTCAAATATGAAATAGAGTTTATTGGCCTATTCTGCCTCCAAAATATCCATTTATTACAAATGCCACTGAGAATAGAGAGCTTGCACTTGTGTAGAAAACATAAAGCATTTGTTTTCATGGTTTTATTTCTTAAAAAATTCAAACCCATTCTTTTGATAGTAATACATTTGAACTTTTCTTTGACAGACACTATATATGCAGGAGCCTAACCACTACTATTCCTTATCTTCCTGGCATGTAACAGTGTTTTCAATTATTATTGAAAACAAGGTCTTGGCGAACAAAAATGTAGGGAGTACACTTCAATTCAACGGCGGCCTCTGTTCTGACTTTAAAATACCACATTATTCGCAAGGACACCATTTCAGTTGTCTTTATTTCTGTTTGTCTCAGTGCAAAAGGGAATGCTTTACAAATTGAAACGTAAAAAAAAAAAAAAAGGAAATCAACCATTATCAGTAAGAAAACTGGATCATATGTGACAAATTGCAATTAATTCAATGTCAATGGTGGGCTTTAACTCTCCACATCAGAGGCAGATGTGGCTTCATGTCTTGAAGGGGAGTTTTGATGACTTCTCTTGATCTATGAGAAAAGGAAAAGGTTTGGTCAGGATTGGTCAGGCTATGGAAACAGTCATGAAGAGCACAATAGAGTACAATAGGGCCTAGTTTAGTCTACCCCCAATTATACTATATAAAAAGGGGAACATCACTCAGTTTAAAAAAAAGTTTTAAAAAATGCAACAATTGATCTGGAAAAGTAGAAGTGTGTGGGCAATATGGGGGATCATGAAAATCCCTCGCCAGAGAATTAAGACTCAAACTTTAGTCATCAGATATACGGCCGGAGCTGCTCCACAGAGGAAGAATTGGTCAAGATGCTAAAGGTGACAGAGAGTGCACCCAGTGGGTGATAAAGGTAAGGGTTCTGGGTATAAGGGGACATTTTCTGGTTTACAACTGCAATCACTACAATAAAGCACAAAATCCATCTCCCTTTTACTGTTTATTGAGCGGCTCTGCACTTTATATCTGCTCATTTCACAAGTTAAGAGTCTGGACTGTCCTTGACCACAGGAAGAAAATACAATCTTAAACTGAGTAGTGTTTCTCTTTCAAGTGATGTTGATCTTTGGTGGTACCTTGGATTGTGCAGCTTCCTGGCCAATATAAAACCCCAAAATCGGCGATTCTTTGTTATCTGTTGCTCCGGTAGAGGCAACTGGAGAATTGTTTTTTTCTCTCTCCATTTACTGCCATTGTATGGAGGAACAGGTCTGAAATCACACTTCTAGCGTCGTGAAATTCTTCTGACGGGATTTCGGTGTTACATACGGAGCCCGGGAGTGGCCATTGGGAGAGAAAAAAAGTTATATCGAGTCCACGATTTACTGTAACGTGCGCACGTTTTAGTCCATTCGTGCGCACGAGATACAATTCGTTCCCTCGATTTCGTTAAACTGTGCAATTTAGGAAAAAATGTAACTTAAAAGGTACCTTTTAGGTATTGCAGATAGGCCTAGTAAGGATTTGGTATGTTAATATCCATTGTCTGTTTACACTAAATAGGCATATCCCCCAAATATTGCAACATATTTAGCCACTTAACCTTCAGGCCATGTAAACACAATCAGGTGGTTGAACACACCCAGGACAGCGCCACATTTAAACATAATCACCAATATGTGCACTGACTCTTTATAAGCTTGTGAAGAGCGCATGTATTATATACGTTTTGGCAATTTGTGCGCACGTAAAGAGGAAATCGAGGGAACGAATTGTATCTCGTGCACACGAATAAACCAAAACGAGGGCTCATTTTAACCAGATCGAGGGAACGAATTGTATCTCGTGCACACGAAAAAATAAAACGAGAGCTCGAATTGCATATCGTGCGCACGTTACAGTAAATCGTGGCCATGACATAAATTATTTTTCGCCCGATGGCCACTCCCAGGCTCCGTAGTTACACTTGTTCAAACTGAAAGGTTTAATAAACATAAAGAAAGTGATTCACTTAACCACAATTCAGCAGAATGACTAGTTTTTTTTAATATATTGCCAGAATCTGCTTTGTTTGCATTCTTTTATGTGCTAGAAGTGTGATTTTGAGAGCTGTTTCGCCACATAATGGCAGTGAATGGAGAGAGGAAAAAACACAATTCTCCAATCTCATCTACAACAGATAACAGAGATTTGTCAATTTTGGCGTTATATCATGTCTAGGAAGCTCCACAACCCAAGGTACTACCAAAGTTCAACATTACTTTAACCAATCTGTTTTCAAACAATTTCAAAAACAGAAACTACAATACTGAAGAATAACCAGATTGAATGGATTATTGGCCTGTGACAGGGCGTGACAGAGTGTGAGTGTCAGTGCATCCAATATAGTTTAGGACGTGAGATTATGAACAAAAATGACCTAACACTGACAAATGCACATGTGAACAATATCCACCTGCTGAGAGGAGGGGGCACTGTGGGCGGGACGCATGTCTGTTTCAACCAATGAAGTTCATCACGACGAGATGGAGGACGGTGTGAGCGAATAGAAAGTCAGCAAAGGCCCTCTCCGGGGAGATGGACAGGAACTCTCCTTTGTTCTGTGGGTTGATCTGGATACGAAGACACACTGAGGAAAACAGAAGACACGGAGGATGCAGTGTTAGTTCTGCACACTGTAATTCTTCCTCCCCAACAGCTAGCAAAGGTGCATAAATAACACATCAGTACACACAGATGTGTTTTTGACCTGAGATTTAAAGTTCTTCTATTGATGCACTGCACACTCAATTTAAGAATTATGATATTCCTATGGTGTGGGACAGTGTAATCAATATGTGTAAACCTGACCAAATCTCTCCCTAACTAGAGGAATAAGACTTGAACATGTGATGTCCTGTGTATTCTCTCATGTATTGCTTATGGAGAAAATACAGTTTCATATTGTCATTGCATCACAGGTTCTGGTCATAGTTGTGCTGTTTCTTGCTTTGGGAGATGCTAATATGGTTTACAGGTATTGTTTTGGTTTGTTGTGGACTGAAGGAATACATTATGAATTCTAAAATTGAGTAGAATTCACTTTTCACTACAAGTACTGGGTAAAGCTGACAAATTTCATGCTCAAGCAAGCTGTAGGCCCACATTACTGACTTTTGCTTTGTTTTCCCTTCAACTTTTTTTTTTTATCAAACCAGGTTGAATTAGAGCTGGCACAACCAATTCACTCCCTTCTCTCCACTTTTCCCTGATTGGGAATTCTACCAAAACCTTTAGCTAACTTGGCTCAGAACATAAGCACACAGTGTGCCCGCTGAATCATAGTCAAGTTCAATGCATCGATTAAACAAATAAGCCAATGAACAGTGGTAAGAAATAAAGCAAACACAGACTATTCAATACGATAACTGTCTTGAATTGAACACAACACTTACCTGCGAGAATAAAAGAGCCCACACACGAGATGAAGCCCGACAAGAAGCTGTTGAAGGGGAAGGTGCCGACGAGCAGACAGTAGAGGAACTGCAGCGCTCCTGTCAGCAAGATGTACAGCAAATATGCATCTACCACTTTCAGCTTGTTGGGCGTCGTGGTGGTGTACTCCTCCAGGAACCGAGAAATAACCGATATGACCGAGTTCGACATGGTTCTGCCGTCTAAATGACCCAAAATAAGTCGATAAGCGGTTTCTGCACGGGTCCTCTTCCTCGTTCGAATGAATGACGTGTCCCCACGGGCCGGAAGTGCGCTTGGTGCTACAAAGAATAAATTCCGACTCGCTCCCGGAAAGAAGCTCCGCGCGTTGTTTGTACAGCAGAGAGGAGTGAAAAGTAGAGAGAGCTCCCACTCTGTCGCTACTAATATGGGTAGGGCTGAGAGTGGTGCTGGCATCGTGAGCTAAAATTTATGTTTTTGTGATGAGAAAAACAACGTAAATGTAGGTCTGTAACCACCTCGGTGGCTATGGTAACGGTTAAATTGAAGGAGGAGAGCGTGTGCGTGAAGGTTTTGCAGGGCCAGTTTTGTTTTTCCCCCCACTATTGATTCATCTTCTCAGTAGACGATCTTTGTGTACGGTCAGCTGATCTCGGTATGTACGAGTTACAAAACACTGAGAACGGTGCTCAACAATGTCAATTTCGGAGCAGACACAGACGGACCGAATTTGTAAGCCTCGTAATTGAAGTGTAATTTTTTTTACTAGTGAATATAGTTACCGGAATATGCGATTCAATGGATCCTGCTGCAACTACAGCTCCGATGCAGAACGATTCTGAGACAGAGTAAGTTGAAACTTAGATCCTCATACAACCTTCCCCAACAAACTGCTCTCTTGCTTACATCATGTCAGTAGTTATAGCAGCAATTATTATGCCAACTGAATGTATTTAGTGAGTCTCTTTCCCTTTGAACAAAATGTATTGGGGCTAATGTAATATATGCAATACAATAATGTGTGTAGTGCTTTGTATGTTATCCTAATGCATCTCTATTGTTTTTTTCATGTAGTATCTGGATTATCGTATAATTTGAGGTATTCCCAGTCACTCACAATGTTTCACACTTACCCTTATGAACAAGAAACTATAGAAATTCCAAAAAATTAAAAAAATATTATCATTTTATAGCAAAACAATAGGTTCCCATTATAGGAATAGTAGGAGAAAAACAGATCACTACAAACTCACTATTGAGTGCCACAGACTCACTACAAATCCCTATAGGAATATTATAGGAATATCATAGTGATACCATAGGAGATACAAAAAACAAGTATGGGATGATAAGATCACCATAGACTCCATTGTGAGCACCACAAACACACTGTAAGTCCCTATAAGAGTAATATACTACATATTTATTTATATTATAGTTATTCAATGGGATTGTCTTGACAGCTGAGATCTGACACTACTGACATGCAGGTGTTTCTTTTTGTTGTTCACTGAAGAGAGGAGCGGCACTGAGTGACGCTCCGCAGGGAGCCAGTTATCCTGAGTGACTCAGCAATTTTGAATTGCCCGTTGATTGCCACCCCATTGGGCTTTCAATCATAGAGCAGGTAGAAGAACTGGCGGCGTAGTGTGACGTTTCTCCCTCCAATCATGGATGTAGTGGAGGGTGAACCCAACTCACCTCGGTTTACTCGCCTTTTTATTGTCAGAATAGAGTCTGAAACAAATCCTTATGATGTAAACTCCTTGTATGCATCATACTATGACGTATCAAACTGACTTACTGCAAGTTCTAGGAAGATAGGGTCTTGATTGCCTTATGGCGATCACCGACTAGAGGTCATAGGTCACCCAGGTTAATATTTACCACTACATCACTGGTTAGGGGCAGCTATCCTCTTTACCTGTAGCTCCAGATTGGCAGTAGCACTGATTGAGAGCATGATAACAGTGAAACGTGAGAGTCCTGGGTGTGTAGCAGCACTTGTGCTCCATGCAAATAACGATAACATCGCCTGCACTGACCTTTACCCTGTATTTGTGTTAGAAGCTTTAGTATCCAGCGTTCAGCATGCACCATTCATTCCCTGCACTATCTACTGTCTTTTAATTCTTTCCATCTCTCTCTCTCTCTCTCTCTCTCTCTCTCTCTCTCTGTCTCTCTGTCTCTGATGTCAGGTCAAGTTCGATTTGGGACTGGTGGCCCTCCTGGCGTCCGACCTCCATGTCCCTTTTGAAGAGCACAGAGGCTAAGATCCTCGCCTGTAAGAAGCTTTTGACTTGATTGGCTGACCACATCAGGAGGGCGATTTGATTGGCTTTCCCTCACAGCAGGAAACTAGAAACTGTGGGGAACTAGGAAGTAATAGACACTTATAGTATTTACAAAAGGTGATGAGAACTGTATTACTAGTACTAATCCTTTACAAAGCAGTCACGGTTTCCCCGCCTTGAGCCAAGTGTAATATGATACTCTTAAATGGCGACTGTTACGTCACCGACTGCATGATGTTATGTACACGGAGCCTCACTGATGATAGACTAATAGCTAGTCCTCTTTGTGTGGTCGCGGCAGGTATTCAGAATGACCTATGGGCCAGGTTTGTGACTCTCCCAAACCGGGACCGGATATGGACTCTCACCCTCACCAACAAGTTGGCTCGCAAGCCTGCAGAGCAAGGTACTGGTTTCTACCACCCTCCTCTCAGCCTGTCTTTGTTTACTGGCAGGTAGGGATGGGACGATATATCGAAATTCAATATTTGCAATACAAAAATGGGACAATACGTGTCATGGGGCAGAAAAATGAATCGCAATATTAGCTCCATTTTATTCTGCTGTAGTAATCATAAATGAGACGGCTTGACCATCACAATTTCACAAGCTCTCCATCCAAATTATATTATTTACACTTTGTAATGACATTTTTAAATTTCACAGTCAGACTTTGTTGTCATTGAACTTTTATTTATTACATCCAGCTCCTAAGACCCCCCTGGTCATGGTCCATGGCTTCGGAGGAGGGGTAGGCCTGTGGATCAGGAACCTGGACACGCTGAGCCGATGGCGGCCCGTGTACGCCTTCGACCTGCTGGGCTTCGGCCGGAGCTCCAGGCCCTCCTTCCCCGCGGACCCCGCCCAGGCCGAGGAGCAGTTTGTCAACTCGATCGAGCTGTGGAGAGAGTCTGTGGGCCTGGAGAACATGATCCTGCTGGGACACAGTCTGGGAGGGTACCTGGCTACCTCTTACGCCATCCAGTACCCCACAAGGTAATGGTGATGATGTCATACTATGTAGATCCCCATAGGGAAATTGTGTTGTGGAGGTCAGAGGTCACGATTGGGTACAGAGCAGCAGCCCTGGAGCTGGTAGGGATTTAGAAAACTGAATCTGAACTGACTAGAATTCTAGCTAAAAGTTAAATTCAATAATAATCCCATTCAATTTCAACCCTCACATTGAATTTCAGGGATTCAGTGTCTTACTTGAGGATAACTTGAGCAGAGCATATTCTATGAAAAGAGATTAGTGCCAGTAGAGATTGTATTTGAATTGCATACATTTGTATTGAACTTGCTCATATTGAATCTGACTTCAGAAACTGTATTTGAACTGGGAAAATTCCAGCTGAAGATTAAATTCAGTAATAATCACATTCAATTTCAAGCCATTGCCTTCAATTTCAAATTGTGACTTACAAATTAAATTTCTGAATTGAGTTATTCAACAAATCCATTTAAAATAAATTCAGTGGTTCATTATGAGCATGACAAATTCAGATTTATGTAATTCAAATGCAATCTCTGCTGGAACTAATCTCTTTTCATAATGTGCTTCATGGGGGCTTGAATCTGGCTCCTCTAGTTGAAGAATGGTCTCTCCACTCACTACATGTTGTACCTGCTGCCCCAAAGATGGTTTTGGTGTAAAATAGATGATATTTTGAATGTCAGTCATTCTTCACTGGACACTGAAGTCTTGCCTTGGCTAGACTGAGGAATGCTAACAAGTGATTTTCAGGGAACCGAACAATGAAATGTCAAAACTTTTTCCTTGCATGGTGACAAGTGTCTAGACAAACAAAAATTCAAAATGTCAAGGTGTTCAAATCGCTGAAGTGATACAGCAGTGCCATATTTGCTATGTCATTTTTTTCCTAGACTTCCGAAGGCATGTGTGACCTCTACTCCACTATTTTATAGAGTAGAGGTCACATAAAAACGGGAAATCTTGCTCTATATAAATACTGATTTTCATATTTAGGATTTAGAGAGTAGTGGCTCAAATGTCTGCTTGGGATATAATCACAGCATCAGTATAAATATATGGGATGGGACGATATATCGAAATTCAATATATCGCAATACAAAAATGTGACAATGCGAATCATTATTTGCACTATGTAATGACATTTTTAGAAAGATTTGTGGCTCAGAAATAAACATAAAGTCAGACTTGGATGTCATTGAACTTTTATTTATTACATCTTATGGTTTTATCGAATCATATTGTGAGATAAGCATATCGTCCCACCCTAAAAAATCACACATGTATTTTGCTCTCCTCTTTCAGAGTGGCCCACCTCATCCTGGTGGACCCATGGGGTTTCCCTGAGCGACCCCAGCCGCAGGCCCAGGCCCAGGCCCAGGCCCAGGCCGGTCCGGGTCAGGGGACAGAGGTGGTGAAGCGGCCGACCCCCCCGCGCTGGGTGAAGGCTATAGCGGCGGTGGTATCCCTCTTCAACCCGCTGGCTGTCATCCGAGCGGCGGGCCCGTGGGGTAAGACGTGTAGATCGATACGGGGCGTATTAGGGTTATCTAATGTGAGGCTATGCCGCATTACGCTATCATCTCATCTCACTGTGTGTCGTTGCTTCAGGTCCAGGCTTGGTAAACAGATTCCGTCCCGACTTCAAGAGGAAATTCGAAGATCTGTTTGACGATGACACCATGACGCAGTACATCTACCACTGTAACGCCCAGACCCCAAGGTAGGTCAAATGATGCTTCACATGACATGATCGAATCGTTAATAACAGAATATAATGCCTGCAAAAAGCTGCTGCAGACAGTGGAGCTGAAAAGGGTTAAGTGCCCAACAACAATTACCACCTATAACCTTGTAAATTCACTGGTGACAGATTATTTTTCTTGTCAAGGGGCATTAAAGTCACACTGAAATGAAAAATTACTTTTTAGCTCATATTATACCATGTACCAATTTGACAATTTATGCCAAAAAAATGACAAAAAGAAATATTTTCCTTTTATTTTTATATCAAAATGGCATTACTTTTACTTCCTGGAAAACAGAAAATCTTCGGTGATGACGTCATCATGTACCAGGAGGCGATAAATATTCCAACCAATAAAAGGATCACAGATTTTTGAACTGTCCTGCCCCTCCGCGGTTCCCATCAAATAAAACTGTTGGCTTACGCTTTTGAATGATCCCTCTCTGCATTTTGTATCGCCCCAATATCCTGTTTCAACAGGAAAAACATCACATTAAAGAAGCAAGATAGTCTTTAAATGCGGTTTCATCGTGACTCTATCGACCTCTGTTGGCGACCAGTGGAATTGCAACAACATCCACAGAAGTTGTTCTCCTATCTATACAGGTGTCTGGCACAGACCACACCCACCACCCCTCCCATTGAGTGATGGTAGCCTTTAATTGACACACACAATAAAGTCACATTTTCACAATAGAGACAAGCAAGCTAGGTAATTAGAGCAGAGATCCAACAGAAACATCTAGTGAAGAGGCAATATATCACCATGCTAAATACTGGAATGACACTTTATGCTGTGTCATTTGCTTTTTTGGCTTGAGAATTAGGTTTTTTCGCCTTGGTAGCTGAAACGTCTTGCCCGCTCCATTGCTGAGCTTTTAAAGATGCAATTAGGTTGGGGTTGAAGAAATACCAGTGGGTGAGGAGTTTAGTTCCAAAACAGAGCAGGGGCCAGAAAGTGAGTTCTGAAAGCCAGAAAGTGAGTTCTGAAAGCCAGAAATCTCGGCCCCTGGCTAAGAAATTGTCGAGTCATTGGTATTGATCAACAACCCTATCAGGCTGCCACAAATATCTTCTGGTCATTTTGCTCTGTGGGACATTTTTTTTTCACTTTTTGCCCCTTTAATCCCATTTCCATCCTTTGCACCTTTTGCTTTTTCCACCCATCTCCATCCCTCCTTTTCCACATCAACCCTACTCCCTTCCCAGCGGTGAGGTGGGTTTCCGGGCCATGTCGGAGTCTCTGGGCTGGGCCAAGAGGCCCATGCTGCAGCGGGTCCACCAGCTGCCCCCCTCCATGCCCCTCACCATGCTGTACGGAGCACGGTCCTGGGTGGACAGCTCCTCGGGGGACAGCGTGACCCACATCAGGAGCCAGACCCACACCAGGGTGCTGGTGAGTCGGGGTGGGGGTTGAAGGCTGCATAGAGACACCCGGATCATGACGGAGATATTATCCAGTTATAATTCTGAAATTGTCAGAACGCGAGCTGTGAATTACCGCATGCTACTAATTTCATTTACATCTTTCGTACACTGACAAAAAAGGAACTTACAGGGAAATGTAGCCAGAAAATGCAGAAATAAACTATGATTGCTAAATTAGATTTATTTTTTTACATCTCTATTTCCTTATCTTTCTCATTCTTTCCAGTTGGTGAATGACGCCTCTCACCACGTCTATGCTGACCAGCCAGAAGAGTTCAACAAAGTGGTCGAAAATATATGTAACTCTATAGACTGAGTGTGTGTGTGTATGTTTTTGTGTGTGTATGTGTGTGTGTGTGTGTGTGTGCACAAGCATGTGTGCACAGAGAGAGAGAGAGTACAGTGCGAGTGCATGTATTGACCTGAATTGGAAGTGTACACACAAGGACATGCACAATTCACGGACGTGGTTTCAAAAGTGCACACTGCAGACTTGTGGCATGCTGAATGATGAGGATTTTTGTATGACGGATTATCTGGACAACATGTAGTTCTGTATGAGTTTGAATGTAATTAGTTTGTGAATCTCTGTTGGTTTGGCGACATGAACCACTTCATGGATTGGAGCACTGTTCATGAAGTTCTCTAAGTTATTTACACTATTATTGTAAAATTCTGTGTTGTGATTTTTTTAACTGATTTGTGATGTTTTCAATTTATAAGTCTTTATTTATAATAAATGAATGAATCTATTGTCCGTTAATGTGGTCGTTCCGGGGTTGTAATTGAACTCTAGAATTTCTTTCAGTGCATAAATGAAATTGTTTATTGTTACATTTCTAACAATTAGAGTTTTAACACACACACACACACCACTCCAGGTGTATATGTATATGCACTGTGTGGTGGAGCAGCCCCATGGCTATTGAATCATGCTGTCGACACGTGCCTCAGTTGAACACTACAGTACTATGTTATGTATGTGATTGTTATATTTTCTCTGACCTCTCCTTTGATCCGACATTATGGTCAGTTACTGTATCAAACTGCGGCCTGTATTTTATACCGTGAAATCAATAAAAGTCTATCTATGACTAATAAGATGTGTCTATCAGTCTGATTTGTACACACATTGAATATCTCTATGTACTATCCACAGCCAGTGTGTAGAAATCTTACATGTGATGCATTTTGTGTCATGACCAGTAGAGGTCAGTAAATAAGTGCCTAATTTATTGTAGGCTTACACAGTGTGGTGTGGGTTCCTGCTTGTGCTCATACTGAGTCATCGGGTTATGAAAGTCAAAGTTGTATCATCTTGATGACACAGATCAACTGCTTTTATGGATCATCAATCATGAAACGCATATAATTTTGTTGCCAAATGAAAAAAAAAAAAAAAAAAGAGTCTATGCCAGAAATGGAAAGTTACAGGTAAGTACTTGCTTCCTCTCTGATCTCTGGATGAGGTAATGGTTTGATCCGTTCTCACCTCTACAACCAGTAAAGGCTTGTCTAATGATATCATGGAACACACATAACTCAGGAGAGGGATCATCCTTTCAGTGTATTTGTTTTATTAGCAATACAACACAAACAATAGAAAACAATCCAGGTAGATAAATAGTATGATATTAAAAAAAAGTTATTACGTAAAATAGTTTCCTTCACATTGTAGTTTGAGTGCTGGAGTCAAACAAAGCCGACTAAACCAGGCATGGGTAAGGTGAGTTAAGGCTACTGTGGTGTTCTGACATGGTTGGCTGCAATTTACAGCAGTGACAATACAAGGACTTGGCAAGAAGGCACACCTAGGGGTGCATAGCAACATAACACTGACACACTCATAGATAAACACACTCAAGACATTCAGAGCAACCTCCTCTACGAGAATTTCACCATAGGTTGGTATTCTGCAAAATGAGAGGTTTTTCAAAGATTTACAAAGATTTTGTATTTTTTTTTCAGTTGTTTTATAAGTTTTGAGTTACTGGCTCTCAAAAAGCAATCTTATGACATCATCAAATTGCATTTTCTCGATCTTGACAGGGAATAACTCAAATCTCATAAAACAAAAAAAAGATCTTGGTAAATTTTGTAGGAAAATGTCCCTTTTGCAAAACAACAACCTAAATGTAAATTTCAGCATCATTCCCCTTTAACGGATTTCACAGAAGCACTCTTCCTTCATGTAAGCCATGTGAGGCACATTTTGTCTGACAATACTTTTCACACATAATATATGCATGCTAAAGAAAACACATTGCTATAGTGAATAATACACATATATACACTATCATAAAATGGTGACCTGACTTTCTGCGTCTTACAATTATTTGTTCAGTGTCTTGAAAAAACTAGAATTAGGACAGGCCGTGAAGTTATAGCGTGATAGCGAAATAGAAGTGATATTTGCTACACAGTTTAATGACTTCAGTACTAATGACTTTTGATTAAAACACTTCATTCGCTGTGCTTGCATTAAATGCTAACATATTCTTCTTCATCCATAGTTTAGAGTTAGGCACAAGTGTGTTTAACTTGAAATATGATAATATTTTAATTAAATAAAAGTTAAACAATAATACTGGTATCGCTGTAACTGTTAATTGTCTATTCATAGTTTTAAAATATCAAAAATTCACATTTTTGATGAAGTACAAAATACACGAGATTTTAGAATTGAAGATACAGAAACTTATCTCACTTTTCATATCATCCGACGCTCTCAGATGAACTCTTTGACAAGACCATAAGAACACAGTGAAGTGAGACAGACAGAAGGGGGACAGGACGTGGTCTCGCCGGCTCCGCCTCACTGCTCCAGGACGATGATGTCAGCCACTCCGTGGACCTGCGTGAGCTGTTTACAGTCCAGAGACGCCACCAGCTTCCTGGGCCCAGGCTGGGTGGGGACGAAGTGCTCCGTCAACGTCACTGTGGAGTGACCGCCAACGTCACTGAGTGGGACAAGGAGAGGTAAAAGATTAGTCTGGAGAAGGAGATAAGTGGAGAAACATTGACCAAAACCTCAGAAATTGGGAGAGAAAGGGGATCACAGCAATGTGTACAATAATCAAGAATGGAAATATAATGAGTTTTCAGGATTTGAAAGAGAGATATGGATTAGAAAATGAGGATTTCTTTAGATATTTACAGTTGAGGGATTATTTTATAAAGGAAATACAAAACTCAAAAACCTCGAATGGAGTGCTTGATGTAATGATGCAGACATACAGTGGGACAAGATTCAAGGCAATCTCGGTGCTATACCAAAATCTAAGAGACTGTAAAGCTTTCTCTACTATGTACATTAAGGCTAAATGGGAGAGGGAACTGAACATTGACATTACAACGGAAGAATGGCTCAGCATGTGCGAAACACAACACATCACTACAAATTCAAGAACGTGGAGGGAGTTTGGATGGAAAAACCTAACCCGCTACTTCATTACACCTAAAATAAAGAGTAAACAAACTGGTTCACAACAATCATGTTGGCGGATATGTGGGAATAGAGAGGCAAACCACACACACATTTTTTGGGAATGTCATAAATTACACTCATTTTGGGAAAATGTGCATGTTACAATTAAAGACATTCTGGGATATGCAATACCTAAGGAATGCAAAGTTATGTACCTTGGAAATATAAATGATTGTGTCATTGACAATGATAGATATTTAACCAAGATATTATTGATCACAAGCAAGAAGGCAATAAGAAGAAATTAGTATAAGACTGAGGCCCCTACTATAGAACAATGGTTAGAGATTATAAGAGAGATTTATACTATGGAAAAAATGACTTATCAGCTTAGAGTGAGAGAAAATGTTCTTGTTAGTAAATGGAAGAAATGGATGATTTATGACACAGTGGAAAATGCTTACGGACTAACTGATATGTAAATTTCAAGATACTGGATTTGTATACGCCCTTCTTTGATAATGGACACTTGTAACCATGGCTGTTTTGTTTTTGTTTATTTTGTTTGCTTCTGTTTTCTTTTTCTATCTTTCTGGTTGTAAAAAAGTCATAAGTCAACATACACAATAATTTTGGTTGTATGCACAAACAAAAACTCAATAAATATTAAAGTTTCAAAAAAAAAGTGGGGAAACATTGATTTCGAACACTGTTTGTGAGTGTGTGGAGGAGAGAGAGAGAGAGATGGAAGAGAGGGAGATTTCTCAGTGTCTTACCCCACAACGACTTCGTGGCCCTTCTGCAGGCCCAGGCCCTCCACCCTGAAGATCACGCCCCTTAGTGTTCGTGGCAGTGGGTTGGTGAAGGTGATCTTGGCTGCCATCTCCTTGCCAACCACGGCTTCTCCCAACGGCTGCCAGAAAGAAAGTACCACTCAAACCGCTGTACATCATCACATGTTCCATTAGCTTAAGTGCTATTTCAGAACGTGAAGTGAGCCAAGAGGGGTGAACTAAACTTTCCTATGACAAGACACCACTCCAGAGTTAAGGTACTATCCTAGGTGCAAGTACAATCCTAAAAGGCAATCCTAACTTTGTGCGATCACACAAATGTGATGCTAAGCTAATTGCTAAAGCTAATCGTGAGCCTACCTCGATGCTGAGGTCAGGTGTGCGGAGCCTGAAGGTGGTCTGGTTGGCCAAGACTTGCTGGGTCTCACTGACCCTTCCAGACAGGGTCAGCATCAAGGCCGCTTGATCCACCAGTTGGTCTTGGTATTGCTGGTAGGGCAGTACCCAGTCAATGGTCTTCACTGTGTGGAGAGGTACAGAAAAAAGTATCACATATCTGTACGTGATAATACAGTGGCTGGGTTGGGATAGGCAAAAAAACACTGATTCTGTCCAGTCCAATGACACATTTGCGGCGATGAGTTTCTGAATGCGAGAAGAGGAGTGTGGGAGCGGTGTGAAAATTCACAGCTAAGGTGTGAAGATTCACAGCTGAAGTTCAGATTTTCACAATGCAAGGTTTGCTTCCTTTTATGAATTTCTGATTAACAAAGAACAGACATGATTTGTCAAAAATGATTTTCTCCAGTGCTGTACACCTTGACAGAGTTTGACACAATGTCTCATCCTTGACTGACTGACCCGAATTTACCTCTTGATGACCATGGCACTGTGGCAATGGAGCCATGGGAAAAATAGAAGCACTACTATAGCACTAATGCCACCAAGTAAGGAACATTAAATTTGACTGTAACTCCATTTTATAGCCTATGATTCTTGGCCAGACTTCTAGGTTTCACTGAGTGGCATAAGTTTAGATTGACAGTTGGGTATTACGAAACTCATTTCTCTACTGAAAGCGCCTTCAGTTCCTTATAGTGCTTTTCATTTGTCCTTTGCCCCTACATCCTAGACCTTAGTAGAAAGCTAACCTTCATTGGGCATGAGCTCCACAGACATTTGGTCCTTCTTGACGGTGCCCTTCAGCACACCGGTGTAGTACATGACGGCCACCTGGCTGTGCAGTGTCGTCCGGCGGGGGTGCGAGCTCAGGTTCTTCACCACGATGCTCAGCTGGGCGTCGGCGCCCATCCGGGGCCCCTCGCCTGCCATCTTCACCTCCACACTCACATCCTCCGCCATGGGCGTGGAGTAGACGTCCGGCTTGCTGCCGTAGCGGCTGGCCGTCTCCACGGCGATGCGTTCCTCTTCCGTTCCTGGGAGAGAGGGAGGGGAAGAAGCGAGATGTAGAGGAGCGCACTTCATTCCTTCAGAGGTTTAAGGATTTATGGACAAGTGCAAGAGATATGGAGCGTACTCTTTCCAACCAAAGCAAACATGGAGAAATACTTTAATATAGGGAGGAGCAGTGAATGCTATGCTATGCAGTGAAATTATTGCATTTTTTAGGTGGCAGGTTTCTGATTCTGAGAGATCACTCTAGAACTGCAATGACTTAGGTAAAATATGAGTATCGGTACCTTCAGAGTGTTTGTAGAGGTGCGTGATGTCTGCCCGCTCGTCTGAACCCACTGCCTTGGTGCTGATGTGGTGGCCGACGGCTTTCTTCTCACTGTGGATCTGGCTGAAGGTCCCATCCAGGTTCCTCTGCCAGTAGATCTTATCACTGTTCACCTGATAGGAAATTACCAGCACACACGATCAGCTCAAATATCAGAGCTCATGAGAAGTCTGCCTCTCATACTGATGAGAAAGTTGACCTAAAACATGGCTCTTATTCTTTATTCTTTGTTAGGATCCCCATTAGCTCACACTGCTAGTCTTCCTGGGGACCGCAAAGAAGTTTGCAACACAGTTGAGATAATAAGACAGATTTATTTTGCATTTGTGCCTTTGGATAGGTCAGAGATTCCACACTTTAATTGCCCTGTAACAGTGCGTCTGAGGAGATTTGATCTTGATCTAAGGGGAACCAGGGGACCCGAGCATGCAGTCCTAGTTTAACAATAATGTATGCTGCTAGCGGAGATAATTTGCTCTGAGATGCACTAAATTATTCAAAAAGATTCCTATTGCACACCTGATATATTCAAGCCAATTCCAAAGAGCATATTCAAAGCCATTTTAAAGCCAACCAACATGAATCCTAAATCCCTGCATTTTAGAGTGTTTCACTTTGCAATCGCTTTAAGAGACAAACCACTGGTATCACAAGCCTCTTCAAGTGCCATCCTAAACAATACACATCTTCCCATTTTCTAGCACTCACCTCAGCAAAGACAAAGGGTGTGTCGTGTTTGAGGTAGACCTGGCCGGCGCGGATGGCGTTGACGGAGGCGGGGCCGCAGCGGAAGGTGCCCTGGCTGGTCTCCTGGGGCGTGGAGTCAACCGCCTGCCAGCCTCCGTGACCGGGGGGCAGGTCTGGTCTGGCCATCCAGCAGTCGTTCCACACGTGGAAGTTCCTATGGGTTGTTGGGATTATATGATGTTAGGCTGAGGTTGTTGGCTGTGCACTGGGTTTTCACATATAGTTCTTCATTTCAGGTGCTTAAGCATGTCTGGGCATATGTCAGGTTGAGCAGAACTGGTATCAAGAATCAAGAGTCAACATAGACTCAGTGTTGCAATAAGACAGTCATGGATTGGTAAATTCGGATCGTAAATTTAATAGAAACAGTCCATACAGATGTAGTCATCCAACGTTTTACTACAAGCTTTCTATTCAAGCGCCTGTTACACTTACAACACTGCTTTGTGTTGGAGATGAACTGTTTGGGAAAGCATCAACCAGAAAGAGAGACAAATTGTGTTACCATATAGCAGATAGAGTTCTGCTTTATACTGCCGCACTAATGCAGGGTGGCACTGTAGATTAGCCTCCACAATATGAGAAGAGCTGGAGTGGATAATTGAAAGAGCATGATAGCTCTGGGTTGTCTAGTTAGAAGCGAGGCCTTTCAGAGCAGATCTAAATATACAGTACATTCCTTAGGCATGGCTTTACTTTTAGCAGCTGGTGTCCTGGCCTTGTAAAGGTACATGAACATCTTACCAGACAGAGTCAGCGTTGAGGTAGTCAAGTGGCTCCATATTCTCATCGAAATATACATCTGTAGTGAGTGATACATCGGTGTCATGGGCAGACTGGAAGTTGGTCACACTGCGGGCGGGTATGCCGAGACACCTGAGCACTGGAGAGAGAGAGGGGGAAGGAGAGAGAGTGATTAAAACAGAGTTTGAGAGGTCAACAAGCAGGGATGAGCGTATTATAATTAAATTATGCTCCCAGGTGCTAAGAGCTGAGCGAAATAACTCCAGACACTTCAACTGAGCAACTCTGGTCGCGTGGAACTTTATTATCCTGGCTGAGGGAAAGCAACACATGTTTCTCTGTCTGCGACAAAAGTAGTAGGTATGACAGGAATGCCAATGGGGGGTATTTAGGGTAGATATGAGCTATGGCTTGCTATCAGGGGCAATGCTATGTGCTAAGGTCAGCCAACTTGCATGTGAGGGGCCATCCTGCAGGCACTGTGAATTAAGTGTTCTGTTACAGAGCGGAGAGAGCTAATAAGAAGAGCCTGACAGACAGGAGGCAGGGAGGCCATGATTATAGTAATTTGCAGACTGTTTGGCAACCGAACAGACATAAGCATTGGGAAATACCACACTCTTGGGTATCCTTTGTGGCGTATGCACATGCACACGCACACACACACACACACACACATACACACAAGCTCTCTCTCATCTCATACCAGTCGTAGTGACCCCGGAGAAGACCCAACACTGTCCGTACGACACTGGCGTTCCATTGCAGGCGTGGTATTTCCTGAGGATCTCCACGCTGCCACTCCAGGCCGTAGGAGAGACTCCGTCATTGTAATTTCCTGACCAGTTCCCCACCAGCACCCCAAAGTCATCCTGGGCATTAATCTGAAAAGAGGAGAACGGTGACGTAATAAATCACAATTGAAATAGTGAAATAGCATCCAAGGAAACTGTTAAGATGTTCTCATTAGAGTTTCCTTGGTCATAGTGTTCATTTTCAATGCAGAGCATGAGAGATGATAGAGGGGTATTGGCAGTGATATAGTGGTACGTAAGTAAAAAGTTGGGTAAACTATGACCTCCAGTCAGTGATCATCATAATTAAACAATCACTAATATAAACAAAAATCAATTGTACATCCAGAAAAGCATTAATTTAGGCTTTTTTCTGCTTAAAAGATCCTATCTTCATATTTACATCTGTTTACTACTACTTACTGTAATGTACAACACATCTAGATCAACAAGCATATGTGAAAGTATAACCATACCAAAATTTGAACATTCACTCACCATGGCAGATATGACCCTGACCACGTTGACGGAGTCCCCTCGACCGGACGGAGGCATCTCACTCTTCTCCAGGATAAACAGACACGCATCCAGCATCCCCTCCTGGAACTGAAGCCAAGGCAACACAGATTACTGATTGATTGCAAAGGAATAAAATTCATCCAGATGGGAATTTTGGTCATATTTTGGGTTTGTACAATTATTTTGAACTTTAAAGGTGCTACCTGCAGCATTTTAACATCAATAAATCAATAAATCATCAATAAATTACCACATTCATTGTGAGACATTAGTAAACAGTAATTACCATAAACAAATGAGACCATCACCGAGAAGATTGGCAGCCTCTACCGGCCTCTACACCACATTTTACATTGTTTTACAGCACAAAGGGAGATTGCTTTATGGCACAAAACAGGAGGAGGGCACTGTTTGGGGGATCACTCACTGTTTTGACTGACATGGGGGTGAGTAGGCAATGACTGAATTTTCATTTTGGGGTGAACTATTCCTTTAATTTGACAATGACATATTGATGTTTTAAAAAGGCTGCACGCAGCACCCTTAAGTCCCATTTCGTCTTGACGGTCCGTACCTGTCCGAAGTTCCATGTGCGGGCGCCTATTTGTTTCTCTGTGCCATAGTAGATTCTCCCAGTGTCGTTCAGCACGTACTCCTTCCTCTCCTCCTCATCATCCAGGAACACTGTGTCCTCTGGAAAGAGACAACACCATTATATACATATCTTACATCATTATCATATATATTGACAATACAATGTTTCATCTGGCATTAATACAACTGAAGCTTTTCTGTAGAGCAATAGAGCAATAGTGTGTTTCACTGATATGGACTCCCTATTTATCATGTGTATAATGAGGATCCCATTGAAAAGACATTCAAATCTGTGTCCTCTGGAAAGATATAATCCCAACACATTATTATTATATGTATACGCCAAGCTAGACAAGAAATTCACTATGCAGCATACACTGTTTGATCTAGTACTGTGTACACTGCAAGCTTTTTCTGTAGATATGGATATGGACTCTAATGAGGTTCCCACTGAAAAGACATACAAGTCAAGATCTGGGCTTAATCCCTGTGTGTGTGAAAGTGGCCTGTAATCCACGGCTGGGAATACGTCAGTGACTAAACCAGCTAAGAATGTGATTTCTTTTCACAAAATGTCTCAAAGGGTCCCTGAGGCCAGGAAACGGTTAAGAAACACAATGACTACATGGACCTCGCAGTGGGGCCTGCATTCATTTAGGGGAAATGGTCTGCTTTGAGTGACATCAGCGCTACAGCGTGGGCGTGCGGCCCTAACTCTCTCTCTCTCTCTCTCTCTCTCTCTCTGTCTCCTTTTTCCATCTGTTTGCTCTCTTGCTGTTGATACACAGACGTGATTAGCAGTGTGTGGGAGAGGGAAAGTGACAGAGAGAGAGAGAGAGAGAGGGAGAGAGAGAGAGAGAGAGGACAGAAAAGCTAAAGGGTCGGAGTTGGTCGAGATGGGCATGAGAGAGAGCGAGTGGAAGGAAGAGGCCCTAAGAAGTCGCGAGGGAAGACTCCGGGAGAGAAAGAGGGGAAGTCGTGCTCGGGGAGGGAGTGGAGAAACACACCAGGGCGAGAATGTCTTGAGGTTTCACAGGAGAGAGCAGAGGGAGGTACAGAAGCTTAGAGCACTGACAGGATCTGGCAGCTGCGATTATTATGGTTTTCACTCCTTGCTGAATATCTCTGGAACGCAGGGAGAGAGCGAGAGAGAGAGACACAGAGAGACAGAGAGAGAGAGAGAGAGAGAGAGAGAGAGAGAGAGAGGAGGCCAGGAAAGAGAAGGATGGGGCGATGGAATGAGGGTCAGGCCAACAGGGACAGTGTTCATAAAAGAGATACCAAGATGGCAGCAAGACTGGGAGGGAGAGATATAAAGCGGGGGAATATAGAGGGAGGCAGTAAAGGAGAGAAAGAGGAAAGATTGGCACCAGCTGCAGGATTACTGCGCACTAGCCCCATGGCGGTTTATACAGTAATTGTGGGATTTCGACTTTTATGAGAGGGAAGAAGAGATTGGGCCGGGGAAGGAGAGATTGAGAGAGGGAAAGGGAGATTGGGCTCGCCGCCAAAAGCAGCTATACCATAATCAAAGACAGCCTGCTTTTTTTTTTTATTAAGCCCAGGTCCACGGCTTCTTATTTTGCTGTGTTGCAAAAAAAACATTTTTCAAATCAATATCCTGTGCCAACGATTTGCTGCGCTCAGCAAACCGAGACACACTTTGCAGAATAGACAATGAGCGTCCGCTTTATCTTGCACAAGGAACTGCCATGTTTGGATCAGCTGGGGAGCTTCAGAGGCAAGTGTGCCAACCGTCTTGAACCCCAGCCAAAAGAATTACATAACTCCCATAGTCACACAGGGTCATACTGTGGCTACTTGATGGATAGCAACACGTTCTTGGATGGTGAGTTGGCCTTTCCCGCCCATGTGCAACATTACATTGGCACTCCTCGAAGAGATTGAGAGGCTAAACACACTCAGGTTTCGTGCCAGTGTTTGCCATCAGAGATGATGACCCCGTTAGCCTAGTTATGTTCTGATAATATCTTCCACTTGGACACTACATGAGACACTTCTGCTGCAAGAAAAACATGCACTTCTTAAAGGAATTTTGTCTTAAAACCAAACATGTAATTCATTCCAGACATCTGTTACGTAATCTGCTTTGTCTTTCCTTCCCTCGTTCTTTCCCTTCCACATTCCTGCCCTCAATCCATCAACACGCTCTACCCCTTTCACACCCTTCCTCCCGCCGCCACCTTTTACCTTCACACCAAGGGTTGAAGAGCATGACGATGTTCTTGCAGGAGTCGTGAGTGGTCGCCGCCTCGCCCTTTGGTGAGCCGGTTGTCACGGTGAGGCCGTACAGGCCGATCACAGCTTTGGGAGGCGAGTTGACGGACAGCTTGATCTTGTTACCGTTCTGCTCGACGATCTTGGCCTCCCAGCGCTCGTCCTCCAGGTGTTCCACCAGTGGAACGATGACGTGGGTACCCTTGGACACCATGGGCAGGGGACCTATACAGCAGAGTTATGTTTATGTTACATTATGTTATGCATACACCACAAGCCTTCTCTGAAAGCACTACTAAAGTGAACAAAAGACTGATGCATTGCTTTGCTTTGTGCTGTTTCGTGTTATGTTGTTATGTTGTATTGCACAATATGCTCTCATCTGCATTCATGTTGCTGCAGACTACTCATGTCCATGGCTTAAATTTAATTAGATGAACCTGATTTGCCATGCTCATTGCTCATAGTATAACAACATCGTTTTTCATTGCAACTTTGAGTCACTTTGAGTCTTTTATTTCACTTTTCCACAGTATAACAACTTCTGATTTGAAAGTTGAACGAATGCATACACAAAGCATGAGTAAAATAATCTACTGAATCTATCTGCATCTGATTCTGTCATTTGAAATGAATGAACCTCCACTGGAGAACAACGCAACTGACACTTTTATCGTGATCGAGAAGAAACACTCAACAGCAACAGTTTATCTGATGGAATCTGTGCCAACCCACACAGTGTGTGTTTGTGTGTGTGTATGTGTGTGTGTGTGTGCGTGTGTGTGTGTGTGTGTGTGTGTGTCTACACATGCGCAGGTGTGTGTACATTCCTGTGTTCGTGCATGCAGAAGTATCTGCGAAACACATGCATTTTGCTTTGTGTCCATGTGAAAATTCAAGGGCTGCAGCTCCACACCACTAAAACGAAGCATTTTCACTTCTGTAGCAACATGCGGTAGGGTACTGAGTAAACCCCACTATTTACGTCACAGTAATTCATAGTCTGTTACCACTGTGGAAAGCCAGCTGTAAACCACACAGTGTATCACAGCCCTTCACTCAGCTGCGCATGGTTTCTCTGAGTAAACAACGCTTTGGTGCTGTGAAAGCCTCCCAGACTTCACACACACTTCCCTGCTCCAAGCTAAGTAAGGAAGTTCACTATAACCCACTGGCTGGATTAAGACTTACTGGATGCTTTGCTCTGAGCTATTTGCTTTGTAAGTGGCACCCTGCGGGGCTTTAGCTGCCATTTGCTGAAGGGAGTCTGGAGTTTATCGAGACACTATTGTTCTATCTGACCGAAGCGAGAACTCTCCGCCCTTCCTCTCCCTCCTCTGAATGCCCGCCACAAAGGAAATCAATGAAAAACACTGTCTCTTTTCTGGTGGAACGGCTTCGCCATTAATGAAAATTGACTGAATCCTTATTCGGCCTCTTGGTTGAACAAAATACAGGTTAGGAAGCAACAGATACGCCTCCGTTTTACATGTCTCAAGTCGTGTTTTTTTGTGCAGCACCTCAATCCTTTTCACCAAGCATAAAGCAACTGTGAAAGCAGATGATGAGGGATTCTATAACATTTGTTAACCGTTTAAGCGGCAGGTGACAGCAGAGCATTTATCTCACTGAAGCAGAGCATTTCTCTGCGGTGGGGTAATGGCCAGTTATTCCCAAGTGTGCAATGGAACGTTGTACTACGAAGCCCATAAATACCAGAGAGAGGTGTCTGGTGTCCTGAGGTCTGGGAGCTATTAACACTGGGGCTCGATGGGTGGAATCCTAAACCCAAATGGAGCGGCTATAGGGCTGAATCGCTGATCGAAATCGGTGCAGAACACATTTAAAGGTGCTGTGTGTGTTATTCAAAATTAAGATTATATTTCCCATAAACCCTGTTGTTTCTCGTTGCAAAGAGGGTGCTCCTACTTGTCTCCCTCGCCTTCCTGCCTCCTTTGTTTTGAAGAGCAAGAAGAACAACAGCCAATAACAGCCCTTGGTGACAGCCAGTATGCATTCCGACAAGGTAAACTAGCATGAAGTTGAAACAGTTGGTTCCTGTTTTGTGCCGTAAAGCAATATCCTTTTGTGTCGTAAAGCAATCCAGCAGATTTTCTACTAAATCCAACCTGTTGGCACACAATGTAAAATGAGGCTGCCAATCTTCTCTGCGATAGTCTCATTTGTTTATGGTAATTATAATGTCTCAAAAGTAATGTGGTAATGATTTATTTATGTTAAAACGCTACACATAGTGCCCTTACATGTATGTGTGTATGTGTGACTGGGTTTTTGTGTGTCTGTGAGCAGGTGCATGTGTGTTTTAGCACGTGTTAGACATGTGAATGGTGCTACTAATCCACATGTGCCCCACAGTTGCCACCCCTTCCTGTATCAGGGGGCAACAGCTGGCTGCCATGTCATGACAGTAAGACACTGTCTGCTGTAATCCGGACGTCAAATACTCAAGATAACAGACAGAAGCCCCAACTCCTTCCTTCCTGTCCACTTTTACTTTTTCCTCTCCGTCTGGCAGTGGGCCTGTAACTCTTGCTGTTTCTATCTCTCTCACACACTCTTTTGTTCTTTCTTTCTTTCTTTCTTTCTCCCCTGTCTCTCTCTCTCTCGCATAGACACATCATCGTGACTCCAAATATAATCATAACTGACCTATACATACACACACACGCACACACTCCACCACCACTAACAACAGCAACAACCCAACATACCGGTCTTGAGGTCCAGGTGCAGTTTGTCGGTGTCGGCGTTGAAGGGCCTGTTGAGCTCCAGCTCCATCTGGAAGGTCTGTCCTCGGCGGATGATGAGCTCGTCCCCGTGGTACAGGTCGGTGTGGTGCTCCTGCCTGTTCTGACCCGTCTTGGAGCTCAGCAGGTCCACCGAACGCACCGACAGCATCATCTCTGAGGGAGATGGAGAGAGAGTGAGAGGATGGCAGGAGGTGTTAGTGCAATCAAGCTGAGCAGAGTTGTTCCCACATATCCAAAAATGAAGTAAACCTATAGTGCTAGATGCCCAATAGGAGGGACCTTTTAAACTAGAACTAGGCCCAGCCACCCACAGTATATGAACAATATCACAATTCCAAACCCCACTGGACCTCAAAAGTTCGCCATGTTACCTTCCATCTCATTGTTGTCTTCAATCTGCGGCTTTGGCTTGGGAGGCTCCGGGGCCGGGGGTTTCACCACCTCCACCCTGTCTGTAACATCTTTGGCGCCGGCCTGGGGCTTACAGCAGCACGGGCACATCTTCCTGAACCAGCGCCGGCAGCTGCCCTCCTCCTGCTTCTTCTCCCCCTCCTTGTGTATGGTCACCTCCACTCTAGTGGGCGGGGCGGCGCCGGGGAAACGCCCCACCTCCGACGTGCCTCTCACTGTCAGCCGCTCACCTGGCATTCTGGGAGACAAATGGATAGATCAGCGGAGGGTGGATATAGAGAGGTGGATGGAGGAGGGATCGAATGGGTCGGTAGTAGACAGTGTTGGTGTGGAAATGCGGCACTGAGCAACATGTTGCAGTAATGTTATTACTTTTCCGAGTAACAAGTAATGTAACAAATTACTCTTTCATCTGCAGCAATGTTATTACAGTTAGTAGTCAAAATAATAAGTCATTACTTTTTATCATCCCTGTAAATATAAGAATGAAGCTGAATTAATACAAAAAAACTATAACCTAATCCCATCCCTTTCTTCCTCTCAGCTGATGAAATGACAGGAAAGTTCATTTTGTCATGGTGGAAGTATTCCCACTTCTTTGATTTTATCAAGCAAGGGAATGACACTTTGGAGACCAACACATATTTGGTTACCATGATCATTCACACAGAGGCACACAGGCAAGACATATCCCGATTTTTTAAGGTCAGAGGATGCAACTCACCAGTTTAAAGGCTTTAACAGAAATGTACTGTAATGAATTACTGGTCCTATGGAGTAATAAATAAAGACTAACATTACTATTGAAGTGAGTGTTGAGTAATATATTACTTGTTTACTTGTACAGTAGATAGAATCAAAAAAAAGAAATGCAAATGGTGGCAAGAAAAGAGAAGAGAGAAGTTCTCTTCTCTCTGGAGACCAAATGAGTTGCCCCTATGTGGAACTGTTCATGAACACAAATGCATAAACACTGTCTCCATTAAAGGAATGGCTAGTGTGAGCGCACACGCTGTACAGGTGAAGTGCAGTGCACCACAGTTTATTTATTTTGGCAAAAGATATGGTTCACATAAATCATCAAATTGATACAAATCTGATCTACAAAATATCTCCCCACTACTTCCTTCCCTCCCTCTCTTCCCTCTCTTCATCATCCAACCAGCCAATCCACTTTTATTTTCACTTCTTCCCACAATTACCACATTCCACACTTGCACTCTCCTCAACCGCCTGCCTTTCCCAAAGCATTCTGGGGGTATTTAGCCTTTCGTCCCAGTCAACTAAACTCCCTGAGAAAGCCAACATACCTCATTTATATACCAGCAGCTGGATCCCATCTGCCCCACCTCAGCTGCCGGGGAGTAATGCTGCGTGTGTACTTGTATGGCTCTGTGCATGCACACACACATGTATGGGCAGTACATCAGATGTACATTTATCATACTGTCACATCCCCTCCTCTTACACTGCACTGATAATCACAGCTGAATTAGATCATTTTTCACATGGAACACAAGCCAGAACTCCAGTCCTTCCTGCTCATCCTCGGCTTGTCCGCTTAACATCAAACATAAGCATGGACTCCGGGTCAAATGTCATATTCCAAATGTCAAAGTTGAGAAAGTAAAAAGTGTTTACAATCTAGAGGCAGGCAGAGGGAGGAGGCCTTTCCCTTTTATCCCCTTCTCTCCCTTCTCTTTCCCACCATCTGCACCGTCTCTCCGTCTAAACATGAAAGCCACAACTTGGCTGCGGCAAAATAAATCTATATAACACAAACATTAAAGTCCCAACAGAGTTTTTTGTTGGGTCTTGTAAAACACCAGCGGACCGTAATGAGCTGCAGCAACGCACGTCGTCAGGAGAAACGCAGCACTGTTAAACACACAAACACGTATAGAGCTTGAGTTTATGGGGGCCGATGATTCTCATTTTCACACGCAAGATGCTGCGGCGTCTGCATCCAAACATCACATCTGTTCAGCGCAGTATGTCCCAGTATGTCTGCAGTGTTGAACTTCGGCACGCGGGTGCGGAAAGTAAAGCTGGAGGGAGTGAAGGGTCGAGACCCGAAAGGTCAAGGGTCAACAGTCTATGGAGGCTTGCATGATGCCACACAGACTGTGAGTCCATTAGTCCTAAGACATTTCTTTTAGCGCTTGGACGATTATGTTTATCAGAGACAATTTTAAAAGTAGGACGAATTAAATTATATACACAGAAAAATAAAGGTGCCGAAAATGGTTGTTCAGAGTGATGCCGTAGAAGAACCATTTCTGGTTCCACAAAGAACCATTCAGACCAAGGTTCTTGAAAGCAGTGGTTCTCAACGTGGGGTCCGGGGACCGCCAGGGGGTTGAGGGGGTTCCAGGAGGTCCCCAGCAAATTGACGAATTGTTAAACTTCACCATTATTTCATTTACAAGGAGTTAACACAATTAGAGAATGTAGAAGAATGACTGTTTTGATCATAGTTTCACTGTTATCTCTCTACCTACAATACAGATAGTCATGGAATTCTGGGCAAAATCATATCTAACAATAAATATATTCTCAGATTTGGGTCCAAGAGACAAAATCTGCCCTTTATCTGCCCTTGTATAGCCTCATTTGCACTTGCACAATATATATTATGGAGGGGTTTGGCTATTTTCCACATCTATGCCATCACCCACCACCAAGAACCTTTTAATATCCCAAAGAACCATATTAAAGGTTCCTGAAAGGTTCTTTGTGGAACCAGAAATGGTTCTTCTATGGCGTCACTCCGAAGAACCAGTCCAGCCCAGTTCGCACCTTTATTTGTCTGTGTGTGCATCTATGGAAACGGATGACATCTATTACACACTGAAAAAAAAACATCCATTCTCTGCAGCACAGTGGAAATGACAGGTAGAGTGGAAACTACAGGTATCTTAACATTATGTCAGAAGTCTCACAGCTTCGGGAATACTCTTTGATAAGGTTGAGTCAAATATTTGCTTGGGATCCGGGGTGTCAGACGGGCTGAGCGCGGCGGTTTTACACTGATAACGTAGCGAAGTTATGCAGCACAGTTCAAAGGGTGGATAACAGCTGAGAGAGAGGTGGCAGGGAGGGAGGGGTGCTCCTCGCAATGTTAGACCCTCAAAATGCACGGGTAAGTATAGAATGTGTGTGTGTGTGTGTGTGTGTGTGTGTGGGTGTGACATTGTGCACGTGACATGTGCACGTCAGATTTTCTTTTTTCAGAGTTCCTCCGCTGGTCAGATGACATTCCGCTCCCTTCGCCTGTTTTGAAATCCTCCAGATATTTGGCAAAAACATTCAGTCATCATGACAAACACAATGGACAAGGTCAGCCAGTATTGCAACACCGTCTCCACCCAAAACTGACATCCACCCAAACTCTCTCTCTCTGACCCGTTCTGTGTTGCCTTTATGTGTCTACCTTTAATGAGGGTGAGCCAACATGTAGGTAGAAATGAACTGAATAGCATGGCAGGATTCAACACGTCCTGATTGCAGAGTAATACATGTAGGTACTGTATGTACAATGGTGTCATGTGTCTTCAAATGAAGTTGCCTTTTGCTTCTCTACCCATGTTTAGTCATCCTCAAGACCATGGGTGTCTAAGTGGGCGTTTGAAATGCAAGATAGAGCTGTAGTTGGCCAAATTGTACTAAGAATATTGATTATTTTGAGAATAAAAGGTTTTAAGGGTCTTTTATCAGTAATGTGTGTCTTTATACGCTTTTTAAAGGGCAAGTCATGTCAAAATCACTCCGCAGGTGTATTAAAATGGCTTCAAAATTCAAGTCCTGAGCGCTGCCCTAGAGTTTTGGTAGCAGATGAGACAATTTTTAGCATTTGTTTGGCAAAATAATTCCTTATAATGTAGTCATAATGTGGTTAAGTCTCGCTTTAATGCACAAATTGAATTTTAATCATGACACAGGTTATCAGCAGGGCTTGAAACCAAGCGTGACGGCCGTTCTCCCCCTGCCTATCACTATCACATGTATCACTTCTTCCATTATGCTTTGCCCCCCCCTCGCTCCCTCCCTTCCTCTCCCTCTGCCCATCTACCGCTCTGCCCAGTCAGTTTGTGTTGGCATGCTGACACGCCTGGTATGCCTACTGGCCCCTGAGATAAGCACTTCAAATTCAACTCACTATTCCCCAACAATAACACCCACTTTAACTGGCCCGGCTGGGCGCCCCTGTGCGTCTGTCTGGTGGTAATGTTGGTCCCATGTAAAAAAAAACATTAAAAATCACTGCAATTAATGCCAGATGTGTGTGCAGTGTGCAGTGCCACTTATAGAAAACACATGCAACAGCTGGCATGGAGTCTACTGCTATAGAATGCCTTGGTGAATGCCAGCTGGCTGGCCATCAACCAACAGGACTGAAAGGATGAAAACACCATATTTCATTTTCTGTCAAACATGGAAAATGGATTATCCATACGTACCAATCAGGTTAACTGATTTATTGGAATTTGTTCATTAATTCCAGCCTGCTGCATTTGGACAGAGGCATAAACTTCAGTCAGAGCTGGAAGACCGCATGTGAAGGACAGATATGATAAGGTAAAGATGTCAAGCAAATATCTGATGACAGGAGAAAAACCAGATCTTATATATGGCTATTATGAAAATGTTTAAATGTATTTTTTTCCTTTGAAGGAATATTAAATGATTTAATGACTCTCTCTTGCACATGTGCCAAACTCTCTCTCATACTCTCTCTTTCTCTCTCTCTCTCTCTCTCTCTCTCTCTCTCTCTCTCTCTCTCTCTCTCTCTCACACACACACACACACACACACACACACACACACAGCAAATCAATCTGTTCTGTCTTTCATTTGTATAAAAAAAAGACGTTACCTTCTTTATCCCTTTAAAAATAGAAACCACTATGCGTGTACCGCTATGTGAGAAGAGAATCCGTTACACTCCACTTCACGTGCCGCTAGTGAAGCAAACGAGCAGTGAACTGGTCTTAAAGCATGTAAGCAAAGTTCCAGTACAAAACTTCAAACTGTAAAATCTTGCGTTAGGAATGAGGGAAATTCTTACTTTGCGTGTGTGGATTCTTCTTGTTCGGATCAGTCGACCAGTCAACTTTTGGGAGGTCTTTCTTTTTTTGTTGTTGCGCGCTTCACTCTTGGATCGGAATATATATCTCCGGCCCGGACTTGGAATGCACGGTACTTTCAACTGACACACCCCTCTCTCCGTCTCCCAGCCCAGCCCAGCCCACCCTGCACGGCCCACTCCCACCCAGGTCCCGTGGAGCGCATTTTAGGGCGCGGTGCGTAAAAGGCTAAATGCGCTGCTGCCTGGCGGCTCAGCATGACTTCATATTGTCAGGGGCGCACGTATGTCATTAACTGTAGTTTATGAGCACATGATGAGCAGCACACACACGGCGAGAGAGAGAGGGAGAGAGAGAGAGAGAGAGAGAGAGAGAGAGAGAGAGAGATCAGCTCCATCTGGGGGTTTTGGATTTGGATAAAAATATTCAATTCAGTGTTATCTCCTATTTTGTTATATGGTTTTGAGGTGCCCAATAACATACCCAACTTTAAATAAGACACAAGCCCAATAGACAGAATTTGTAGAAATTTCGAGAGCTGGTATTGAAAAGCAGACTAAATGTCAATGTTACCAAACACTGAAAAGCAGAGAAATTGCGTTTGCAACAACAATATCAAAGAAAAAAGAAATTTGACAACATACAGACTTGGAGACCATAATCTTCAGATAGAAAAAAACATGGGTACCTAAAGAGCAGAGATTTTGCCAACATTGTAACCTCATGGAAGTAGAGACAGAAACACACTTTTATTTTCATGCCTTAAGTTTAACCACAGGAGGGACTCTTTCACTAACACACTAAATTTCAAGTATTTCCTAATTTTGGATGAACGGTCAATCACATTGGCTGCTAAATGTGTCATGACTTGCCATGACATCAGAGAGAGGCAGAGAGGAAGTTATGTTGTGCAAAATGTAAATAAATAAATTGTCAGCTGTAAGAATGAAAATGATCAGTTAAAGTTGGCTGTTCTCAATGTATCTGTGTTCAACATTGTGCAATAAAGTCTAATTGAATTTGAATGTGAATTTGAAAGAGAGAGAGAGAGAGAGAGAGAGAGAGAGAGAGAGAGAGAAAGAGATTGTTACGCAATCTTCAGCCCCATTTTCCAATACAGGAAGGGAGTGGAAGCAGATAGACAGTGAAGGGCAGGAAGAAAAGCACAAACGCTCCAATTGCTTTCTTTAGAGCACAGTGGGTCGCTGAGTAAGGAGAGCAATCATCAGCGACGAGGTGTGACCAACCATAACCCATAACCCACTGCATCAGAGGCAGTGATGTAGTGGAAAATAAAAAAGGTGAGTAAACTATGTCCTCCAGTCACTGAGCATCTTAAGGAAATCAACCACTAATGTGAACAAAAATCATTTTTTTCTCATTAAAACACTCCATCTTCCTACAGCTTACCTCAGTTTGATACCATGATGTGTCTTTGAATTTCCTTTTATATCAGCCTAAAAAGGAAGCTAAACTGTATTGTGAATGGAAAATGGTAGACTGACCTGGGTTTAAACTTCAGGTACTGGTTCTCACTGGTTGCTGCAGTCTTGTGTGTTGTATTAACCTAATATAGGCGGCTGTTATAAGCTATTGGCCAATGGAGTCAACTGTGTACTTTCCTTTATTAAAGCATATTAGTTGTTTAGATATCTGTTCCTTTCCTTTTACAAAAGTCCCTATACATATCTAGTCACTATCATTATTACCACTGAATATGAACACACACACACACCCACACACACACACACACACACACACACACACACACACACACTTTCAGTGGTTGAGTAACCACATAGACCACAGTCAACCCAAAACCACTGGTTGTCAAGTATGGATCGCTGCACCTCCTCTATAAGAAAGCTTCTAAGGTCAGTGTTGTCGTTGTCGCTCTCCAACTCATTTCAGGCCATCTAACTTCCCTTGCACACTTTCACTTCTCCTTCCACCCCTCTGCACACTGCTGTTTCCCAGAAAATCCTCAGAGGAAAGTCCCCTCCTGCACTGGAACAAGACATCCGATCCAACCAAGTCCCTTCAAAGGGTCACATCCTATAAACCTCGTCGGATCACAGGCCCACAATGGCAAATCAAGTCGGAATTAAACTCTTAAAGGGGAACAGATTCAGAAATTTGGAGGAGTGTCAGAACAAGCATTTTGAACCTTCTGGGAAAGTTTGTTTTCTCTCACGTTATGTGTTATTGTTGATGCCGGTCCAAAGCGCCTGCATGACGAAATCCCTGATGAAATGTATTTCCAGTGTATCTGTCTCACCGAGTCCAGGTATTCCAATGCGTCAGCGACCAATGGGAGACGTGCAGAATTACAGAAAGTGTACTTGCAAGTCTGAGGTTTGGCAGCAGATCATCGACATGTTATATCATCACCCAGGGCTGATCAGCGGTGATGCTGGTTACTGAGAGGAAAACCAAAGCCATTGTTGCATATCCACACCTGCCTTTGATTTTCTATCAGTGGTAATTAGCACGGACTAACAGGAATATTACATGAAAATAACAAGAGATAAGTTAAGTAGGCTAGTTGATTGCTAAAGGCAACAGAAAACATAGTAAAAACAGAAATGCAACAACAACAACAACAACAAGGACACCACCAAAAGCAATTAAAATATGCAGCAAAACACAGCATTTTCATTCAACATCTATATAAAATAAAGGATCTAGTCTGTAAAAGTGTTAAGATTTTGTCAAACAAGCACTTAAGTTATTTACTAGAATTTGTTTCAACAAGTAAGAGCAGGTGTCACTTCATTGCTCTTCATAAGAATAAGTTATGAAAGTCATTTTAAGGAAACTTGTTGGAATTTGTTTTCATTTACTAAAGTAAGGCAATACAAGGCAAGACAAACTTTATTTATGTAGCACATTTCATACACAAGGCAACTTCAACGTGCTTCACATAAAACGCAAAAAATATAACTTGTCTAGTAAAATGACATTAAAAAGGAAAGAAAGAAATAAAGAAATATAGATAGATAGATAGATAGATAAAAATAGCTAAGTAAATAAAAAAATAAAAAATAGAAATATTCTTTTAGTATCCTCCCTGAATATGATTCTTCTTTTAAACGCTGCTGTGTATTTCTCTGAAAGCCTTGCGGTGGATAGTTTGTCTTGAATATTTTCTATGTTGAAAAATGCAGAGGGTTTCAGAATGGAAGCCTTACTGCTGATCCTGTGGGCTTGACACCGGGGTGATAAATGACACGCACAACACCGGCGGCTTGTGCGGAGCGGCGGGCGTGAGAGGAAAACACAAAGGTGACTCGGGTTCAGCGGGTATCTGAGCGTAACAGATGGGACTTGGAACCTGGGTCTCGCTGTACGTGGGAAACCAAACAAGCCACCAGTGGGCCAAAGGAAACTTCCTGACTCAGGGAAGATATTCAGGCTTCAGGGATCCTTTTGCGTTACGTAAATTCTCACTGAAGCCAACAAATAAAAAATATGACAAAGGACTCAAATGCTGTCAGCCAGTGTATGTGGAAATATTCCCCTTTCAGAAAAATACAGTTGATCATCCCTGCAACAAGGAGTGTCAGTGAGAGTATGTGTGGTATGTGCTGTATTGACACTTCTCTGTTAAATAATAACCAAGTTCCGGCGCACAGCAACTCCATTGGGAAACAAAATATGTTTTACATGAAAGATAGCCACTTTTTTGCTACTGTTGTATGAAGGTATTTATGTTGCAAAATACACAAATCTCACAAATATGATGTGAGAACTTGTAGAATAAATGTGAACTTGTATGTTGAAATGTAAGCCACATGTCGGCTCTGCCACAGTTCGTCGGCCGCAGCCCCACTTCAATGCGTTTTGGTTTAAGTCTGAAGCCGAAAATAACCTCTGTGTTCAATGCAGGCTTATGGTATTCATACACGCTGTTATATAAGATAATCTTGACAAGTCAACACCGCGCTTATGAGTTTTAAAGCATGAATGTAATGCATATTAGCAAAACGCTAACGCTAGGCTAACCCAACCAAGAAGTGTTGCAAAAGTCAAGGTGCGGAAATTCGACAGTTTGTGATGCGAGAGATTGCGTTTGTGAAGTTGCAATGACCAGTTTGAGAGGTTGCAATCACCGAGTTGTGGTTGTACTGGCAAATTACCTAAATAAAAAAAATAAATATGAGTAAATGTTGTATCAGTTTACACATTTGTGAATTTTTGTCTGTGACTTCAAATTCAGAACACGGCTGTGTGAATATTTTTTGTGAGTGAAAATTTCAACATACAAGTTCACATTTAGCCTACTCTACAAGTTCTCACATCAAGTCTACAAGCTCTCGGGTTTTGCAACAGAAATACCTTCTGTTGTTAGGTTTAAGACAGTGCTGGTGGTAAAGGAACTGAAAAGTCATAGGTCAAGGCATTTGGAGCATTGTTTCCGTCATTGCTGTGAGGCATCTAACCTCTCACCCTATTTCACTGCCATTAGAGTGGATAAGGGCCTGACCAGCAGCCAAATCAGAGACTGGATGAAGTTAAAGGGGAAAGCAGAACTGCGCCTGTTTTGGACAAGAATGGCATGAGACCTGAAATCTTTGTGTGTGATAAAGGATTTACAAGGATTTAATTAGAACTGAGTCACAGTGGTGGTGGAAAAAGTGCTCAAATCCTTAAGTAAAAGCAGCAACACCATAATGGAAAAATACTTCATTAAAAGTAAAAGTTAAAGTCCTGCATTCAAACGTTTACTTAAGTAAAAGTATAGAAGTATTAGTAAAATGTTCTTACACATCAAAAGTAAAAGTCCTCATTCTTTCAGAGTGTTAAATTATTGAAGCATTAACCTGTAAGAAGTATTTTAATGTTGTCGGTCTAACTGCTCCATATACTGTTGGGGAGTTTAAACTCTAACAATGCAACATATTTTATGAGCTTATCGTATGTTTTGCATGCAAAGTAACTAGGAACTACAGCCGTCAGATAAATGTAGTGGAGGAAAAAGTACAATATTTCCCTCTGAAATGTAGTGGAGGAAAAGTAGAAGGTCTCACAAAATGGAAATACTCAAGTAAAGTGCCAGTACCTCAAAATTGCACTTAAGTGCAGAACAGTAAATGTACTTTCCACCTCTGCAGATTCAACAATGAGTGGGAGTGGAGTATTTAGCAATCAAAATTACCACTGTTCCCCTGATTCACAACACAGCTCAGACTGTGACATCATGGAGATGTGTGAGTGTGAGTGTGTGTGTGTGTGTGTGTGTGTGTGTGTGTGTGTGTGTGTGTGTGTGTGTGC